>NC_072739.1:56702743-56857743 GCF_026930045.1 Uloborus diversus | reverse complement strand
AAAAAATGCGGATTTTCTCATTTTTTATGTAAAAATATTCTTACGTTTCATATTTAAAATAATTTTGAACCTCAATAGATGTTGCTACTTCCAGACCAACCCTTCTCTCACTTTCATTCTGCAAAATTTTACATATTACAGATGGTACATGTACACCAATGGCCTTGGGACAGGCATACCGCTATTCGCGCTCGTTTCAAACCAAGCGGCAGGGGAACATTTCTTTGTACCAAGATGGACACAAGAGATTCTAAGGCCATTAATGAATGAACAACAACAAATTGCCTCCTCCAGGCTTTCGGGGTGTGGATTTCGAAAATTTCTGTGTATGGTGTGTTCTAATAGGTGAGGCAAATAGGGTAGCTAGGTTTGAATGCTATAAATATAAGTAAAGGCACTTATATTTTGATTTGTTGTTTTTTAGTTATAAATATACTTGAATGTTTATGCATTCTTAAAATATAAATTTTGAAAAATCCTCGATTACTCTATCTTAAAAATATACTGTTTTCCATATCTAAAATATAACTTTTAAAAAATTACAGATCGGAATAATGTAAAAATCTATACTTTAAATTGTCGCCTTTTTAGTACATAGTCCTTTATTATCATCAAATTCTTCTTGCAATTCACAAGATTTAGAAATCCAAATGGGTATCTATCCTAACCTGTTGAACCTTTTTTCTATATCTAGTCTACAACAACGCAAAAAAGCTTGACAACTATTGATATCTGCTCGCATTTCATCAATGTTAGACAAATGCCATATTAGGGAAAAATATGCTGTTCATTTATTAACAGCCTATGTTTATGCAGTAAATTTAAATCCAAATGACCTTGTGATCAATCGTACATCCCTTAAGAGCGCAAGAGAAAATTTTCGAGAGGTAAAATCAAATTTAATGAATTTAAATTTAAATTTTTTAGTTATTTACTAGGATACAAAGCTACATCCAGATGTAACTGGAAAAAAAACGCCGATAGGCTTACTGTGATAGCTTCAGGTCCCAATGTTGAACAGCTACTCAGAATTCCTGAGATATTTCTTCAGTTGTATATGATATCTTAGATTATTGCTAACTGTTCAAGCTGTATTGATTGATACAACGGCTTATAATATCGACTGTATAAATTGTGCATGTAATTTTTTAGAGAAAAAGCTGATCGGTGATATATTACATTTGTATTGCCATCATCATGCACTTGAAATCCTACTGCAGAGTATTTTTAAAGAAGTTCTTGCCTTTCTTAGTTCTAGACTCAATATTCCATTATTCAAGCGCTTCAAAATTTTGCGGAAAGATTTCCATTATTCAAAACTCATAACATTTCAATCAAGTACACATCCCACTTAAATTCTAAAAGACGAAGTTGATAACATATTTTTGTTCGTAGAAAGCGGAATTGAAAAACATTCCAGAGAATTCTCATAACTTGTAATAATACTTCTTGGTGAAGTCGTACCTCTTACAGGGATATGTTTTTAGCAACCTGGAGCTTATGCCTGAGACAGATGGATGGCAAAAGGAATTTATTGTTTGAATATTTATATATTTAGGAAACAATTCAAATTTACCTTACATGAAGAGAATTCCCGTAAATGCTGTTTTACATATAATGTTGTATGGAGATATGGTTTTTCGCATCAACCCAATCTAGGCCTTTAAATTAATGTGTCTGAAAAACTAGCAGTGTACAAAATGATGACAAACATGCAGTAGAAGCAGTGATTGGAAAATTCATAAATCACTTATGGTATTTAGGGAATGATCTAGTAGCTTTGTCCGTATTGGATGAAGGAATTAACTTTGAAGATAGGAAAAGACTACTCCAAAACAATGCTTGCTGAAAAGGAAGACATGACTGATGACCGTATAAAAAATTTCAGATAACAGTAGTTGATTTGGAATACTTTCCTAGTAAAGATCTCCCTCTTTATAGAATCAATTACAAGTCAATAAAACTGTTTGATAAGTTACAAACACCAAAAGATGTTTTCCTATTTGATCCTGATTCATGGCAAAATGAAGTTAGCTATTTAAAGGGTAGAGATATCGTTAAAACGCTGAAAGATGTGAATGATACAACTGAAAGAGAAGCACAATTAATCGAAGAATTTCCCACTCAATTTACCAAATATGAGTCACAAAAGCAATTTAGTATTTTACAGACAGTTCAAGGGTATCGGGAACAAAATGCACACGATTGAAGCATTGAGAAAAGCGTACGATTAAGGTAAAGTTTCTAAAGCACTATTTCATTCTTATTCAATGTAAAATCTTTAGATGATATGAAGTAATTAAAAAAGATTGATTTTAGTGCTACCTCGTTGTAAAAGTATTTTGGAAACCTAGGAGAAACGATGTAAGGGGTCTGAAGTAAAAACTCAAAGATTTGTGGGAAAATTATCAAAAGTGTTAAAGTTCAACGTCCTAGGGGCACGTGTTATTATTGACCGATCGAGTTCAAATTTTGCACCGATTACTTTTTATTATAGTGTCACGAAACTAGGGAGCGTCACTTGTTGAATTCCGAAAAAAAAATTTCCCATATAAATAAGGACCACCCTAATATATATATATATATATATAAGAAACACTATCATAAACTGTACTGGTAACCTGGACAATTCAATCAAATTGAACATCACAACTCAGTTCAATAGGCGCCGGAGGCAACTCTATGATAATGGTAGACGATAAATTTAATAGCAATATAAAATTGAACAAGAAAGAACTAAAATTTGAAAAAACGAAAATTTGAAAAAATTGGGAGTAACCCCCTGATGAGGCCCCAGGATATTTTGGGATTTTTTCAAATTTTTGTTTTTTCAAATTTTAGTTCTTTCTTGACTTTAGTTATGACGTCACTGGTGTTTTTCTGGTGAGCCCAGTAGAACAGCTGTGTTTCCAAACACTCGTGGTTACATCGCAGTTAATTCTAGCTGAGCAGCAGACAACGCTCCAATCAAAGAGAGCATAAAACTTGAAACATGATCGGATTGGTCAAAAAATGCCATGTGATCTTCCAAGACCCCTTCGAGACTGTTTTGAGAGCAGTTGCAACCCGGTCCACCGCCAGAGAGTGACTGCAAGCATTTCCGAACGCTGGTAGATGACGTCAAAATTTTGAGTTTCCGAACGCTAGCGGTGCGACCGTTCCTAGTTTTCAAACGTAACTTTACAGGGTGGCGACAGATCAGGGAAAAATCAGGGAACTTTATTAATCAGGGAAATATCAGGGAATTTTGAAAAAATAACAAAAAATCAGGGAAAATTGATTTTATCAAGAAAAAAAAATTTTTTTTTGCTTTACAAAATTAAGTTCTCTAATTCCCTATGCAATTTCCGCCAATTATCTGTTCAAAAAAAAAAAGTAAAATTAATGAGGTGCAATTACACACTGCCGCATATTTGCGCATCTTTTTTCCTCAGCGTCAAAATATTGAATTTGACTTATTAACCACAGGATGAACTTCCAAAGATTGCTTCTGTGTCTGTTAGGTTATTTATTTTACCTAGCTTGAAATTTCCTTTCACGCTTTCAATGCTACGTAAAATAAACAACCCTACAGGCAAAGAGGAAGCCTTCATTAATGCCTTAGCTCCTTTGCCTTTATTCCATTGTCTCGAAGTAATTAGCATACTGTAATCGCAATTTCAAGAAGAAATCTTTGGTTTTTGAATTAATACTACAAAAGCTTAAAAATTATTGCTTTGTGTTTTTAATTTAATTGCTAAAATTGAACTTTCAATCAAAAAAAACTTTTTTTTTGTCGTTATACTATTTGCAGTCACCACAGATCATAAAGGTTTTCTTTTCTTCAGTCTTAAATGATACTTTTATTTTATAACCAAGTTGTATTCTTCTTTTATATATTTTGAAATTACGTAATTGCTTTTTTTCTTTTCTTTTTTTTTTCCTTTTATTTCAAAGTTGTTTGTTACAAAAGCAATCTATTTTTTTCGTTACATACTGAAATCATTTAAAATAGAGTTAACTTGTGTACTTAAGTAAATATCTTTATTTTTTTTATTGTTCAAATGCTGTATTCATTCATTAAAACCTGTGTTCTTGATTAGAGAAAAGCTCCCTATGAATGGATGTCAAATGGTTTCATCTTTTTTGCATAAATATGTCAGTTAGTTATATAAGAATAACTACATTACTTCTATTCTTCTTAAAATTCTTATGCTAAGTGGTTTCTGGAAGTAAAGTTTTTTTTTTTATTTTAATTTTCTGTATTCTTTCCATATAGAAAAATTTAATATACTATTTTGTAGGTTTTTTCCCCAAAAAAATTCGACTTGATGTGTTTTTTTAACTATTTTATTAAAAAAGTAGCATCTTTTAAAAATATATCTTTAATTCAACAACTTAAAACGTTTAAAATACTGCATTTTATACAAACATACAATGGATTTCAAGTAGCCCAAAGAAAGAAAACCATTATCATTGGTAACGTAAATCAGGGAAATTTGGTGAACTTAATCAGGGAAATCAGGGAAAAGTCAGGGAACTTTTTTTCACAGTTCCTGTCGCCACCCTGCTTTATGTGCCTTTGCGCATTCATTGAAGAAACGTAATCACCTATTTATCCAGTTGAACATGTTTCGAGCAAGGAAGGCAACTAAAATCAAAATATTCTGATAATCAGCTTACCAAGATCCGCACTGATAGTATGAAGTATTTCCCTGCTTATGCTATCGTCGTGCCTCTGCTTGTGTAGTTTAACCAGTATCATGACCGTGGTGAGCACAAATATCCCGAGACCTGCCAAGCTGGTCACCAAGATGAGAGTGTTGGTGCCGATGCCAGAATTCGAGTCCACTTTGGGGAAGTAGTAATTCGGAGTTAAGGTTCTCCACCAATTCGCATCTTCTGGTGGTATGGCTGTTCCCAGATTGGCACCTGCAATCAAAGACAGAAAGCTCAAACTTTTTGCTCTTTTTTTCAATACTCAAATGGTACTCTCAGAACTTGATCCTTCAACCTTACACAAGTTTTGTCGTATTTGATGAAATTGCTTCGATAAGGATGCTCCGATTAAATGTTTCGTCAAATTGACGAAAATTTCATGAGATTTTAACATGAGTTTCTGACACAAAGAGGAAAGGATCACCATAAATGACGAAAGTTCCGTAAAATTTGAGCATGAGTTTCTGACACAGAAAGGAAATGATCGTCGATAATGATGAAATTAGTCTAACAATTGATGAACCCTCCAAAGTGAGCGATACATTTCTGAGAGTGAAAAACATTGTAAGATCATTGCCGAACTAACTCTCTCTCTAGGATTCATCAATGGTTAAAGACAAATTTTGTCATTTACGTTTCTTGCAAATTTTAAAAATGTATGCATTTTTGAAGCTGAAAAATTCATGCGTGAATTACGTTTCCTCCCCCAAAATGTGCAAATGAACTTTAAAAAATTATTTAATGCATTACCATAACAGGAAGCTTCATCTGAACCGTCACCACAATTATTAAAACCATCACATCTTAAGGCATTCTTTATGCATCGTCCATTGTCGCATTCAAAATCAGAAAGGGCGTAGCAACCTGAGGAAAAAAAAAAAGGAAATTATAAATAACTTCTCACCATTATTATCCCCAAAGACTGTATCGCCGTTTCTCCTAAGCATTTCCTTCTAATGGCCAGTATTTAAGACACAAACTGTACATCAACGATAGTAAAAAAAAAAAAAAAACGCGTTTGATGACAGTGACTCTATGAACAATTGGCCGTTTATAGCCACCCAATATCGTTTTAACAGAGGCGTAGTTATAAAAAAAGCTCTTAGATAAGGTTATAGTTGGGTAAGGCCGTATCCAGAAATTTTTTTTTCGGGAGGAGCCCGGATTCGCACATTGCCCTAACTTAGACACACATACACGCATAAAAATATTTAACAGAAAAGATATTTTAGTCTCGATTTTTAATGATTCCTTTGTTGGATTGTTGTTATTTTTATTTTAATTTCTTATTTTTTTTAAATTCACCTTGTAGTGGTAAGGATAACGGGAGAGTGTACTTTTAAATCGAATGTAGAACATCCATAATTTCAGGTGGCCCGGGGGGGGGGGGGTTTCCCCGTGAAATTTTTTGAAAAATACATATAAAAATCTGTATTTTGAGGCCTTATATGGAGTAATTGAGACTACAAAAATATGAAGAAAAATAGGCAAACAAAAAGTCCTTTAAAAGGTTTGCATTTTTTTGCGAATCAAGATCAAGCAAAATAAAAATTGCGTGCTCGACAAATCGGTGACATAAATCGACAGAGAGGAGAAAAGAGAAGTACATCGTCATTTGCTCATATCGGCTTTTAGTGTAGTTTGTTTTTGATCACTTCCCCAACATCCTCCCGCCCCCTTTTTCATCAAATACCCTGCAGTATAAAAATGTATAAAATGGTTTAAAAGAAACGGTGTAAAGTAGATTTAGAAAGTAAGAACGAAAGAGCATTTTTGCAGCTCTGGGCAATTGGACAATTCATACTTTGATTCGTTTTCTAAATAAGAGACAACAGTCTTACAAAATGATTATAACTTTGTAAGACACACCCGTTTTAAGTTAAAAATAAATGTAACGAAATATTTCTCTCAAAGCAAACTTTTTTTTTTCAATTACAAGTATTGCAGAAAATGAAATAGAGTAGAGTAAGTGTTATTTTTTTTTCTCATGCTTAAGATATTAGCAGTATGAAGTAGAAGTAAGATAAAAACAAGCAGTAACAAAAGAACTTCCAAAATACTGAATTCGGTATTAAATAAATGTCAAGACATGGAACATATCAGTCACAAATATTTATCTTGAAAAATATGCTACAAAAACTCGAGAATCATGATTTTTGCATTTTTTACTCAAAAATGCAGAAGGAGATCAAGGAACTGAATTTGGCATATCTAGGTAACCAGATACTAGCCTAATCGGAAACTAGGGGCCCGGCCCTTGGGGAGTCCCCGGCTTGAAATCGGTGCCGTGTAAGTTTTATAAGAGTTTTAGGGGGAGGAGGGCAGGGGAGAGAAGGGACACCTGTTGGCCCGGGGCCGAGCCTGAAGGGAGCCCAATATTTTAGGTGGGAATAGCGATAAAAAATATAGAGGGGGCTCGAAAAAGTCATTTGTGACTGGCCCCAAAATTTCTGTGCACGCCCCAGGAGGAGGGCAAGTCTACCAAACTGACAAGGGGTCTCTGCCTTGGCCTTGAATTCAATTGGGAAAAAGAGCAGGAAGTCCTAATTAAGTGTCTAAATTTCAAGTATGCTTTGCAGCTAATGAGAACTAGAATTGCTTTTGCTGCATTTCTTAAAATTTTCACTCGTTTAGTAGTTACGAAATTAAGAATAAAAACTTTTTTATTTTCCTTTTCTCACATTGAAAATTAAAAAAAAAAACTTCTGTTTTACGGTACAAAACGTTTCGGGGGTTGGTGGCGCCCCCCCCCCCTCTGAATACGGTTCTTTTGGGACAAAACAAACCTGGTAGCGTCGTAATGCTGTGATTAGGACCTACATAGCCATCACAATGCTGACAGGTTAGGATTACCTCAACTGTAGTTTTAGTCCTTTTCTGTGATAAAAAAACAACTTCCTGAATTTCGAAGGGTGTTATATCCCCATATCCCCTTCTCTGGACACACAACTGTCTCCCAAATCGGAATGCAAGAAAGAGCAGATGGGACAAATCCATATCTTCCCCAGGGGTGGATACAGACTATCATTTTATATCATGCTGATGAATGACTTCCCACCCCTGCATAAGCACGCCTTTTGGTTTGATTACGAAAAAATTGTTAAATTGCATGGACGTCGATGAAAAGCACCAAATCGGCCAGGGAATAATGCACCTAATATGCCACAAACGTTACAAATTAATTTGCAATGGAAAAAAAGTAATATTTCAAATACTTTCAAAAATAATTAATGAATTGAAAATACTACTGAAATCGTGTACATTTCATTCATAATGTGTTTGAACACAATGTGGACGGATTCTATTGTCTATGGTTTAGGGGGGGGGGGGGGGGTTCATGACCCTCTACTGATCTTCCCCTCGGCTTATAAGGCCAAAGATGTCGAGAGCGTCATTGATCCGATGGAGGTGCTTGCGAAAACCGTCACCGCCAGATAAAAGACGAAATATAGCAACGCTTTGTTCCAAGACATTCGGGAACTTCTAGAATCTGTCTAAACCATGGTTTGGTTTTGTCTCTATTTTTGAGTTCTTAAAAGAAGGAGTTTCCGTGGGCTTTCCTAGCAATGAGCCTTATGAAGCTGTAGTGGAGACTAGGCTGTGATATTTGAAGAGCTAAAGCTCCCTCCTTGGCCGAAAATCGGCAGCATCATCACCCTGAATCACACAATAGGCAGGAGTACAATTTATTTGTCATAATTTAAGAGCTAGTTAAGATCAAACCAGTAATTGATAGTATAAGAGAACGGGAATCTGTTAGTAAATGACTTGGGGGGGAGGGCGGCTCTTGAAACCGAGTCTTTAACTATAGCAGAGCTCGATGGATGACCGCAATGTCATCATCAAAAGCTGTTGCGTTTGAGGCAATAAGTATATAAATCAAGAGAATAAAGGCACCGGCGTTCTTGAAATCATCCAGTCTGAAGTCATCCGAAGTGGGAAGATTGGGCGCCGGAAACACTGGGTGCCGAGCACATTGGTCCCAATGATCCCGGCGCCCAATGTTTACAGTGCCTTAAGTGCTCAGCGTCCAATGTTCCCGACGCCCAATCTTCTTAGACCGGAAATCATCAGTACACACTAAACACATGCAACCATTCTTCTTCCAAGTAACAAGAACTTAAAGTTTCGTATGTCAACACTTTGAGTAATAGTTTTCCTAAGCAAGTAAGGCATCAATTTTGTCTTAAAACATTTCCTCAAATAAAGGATCAATTACTCGACTCGTAATACATTTAAACTAAGTAAATAAAAGCACATAGTTGAAGGATCAATTTCTAAGATTTAAAAAAAAAAAGGAAACGATTAAAGGGGTGAAAAATAATAACAGAAAGATGCACTTTGCTTAGCAGGACATAATAATACCTAATCTCATAGCACAGTGACCAAATCGGGCTCTTAAGTGAAAATCACGTGACGATCATGGAACGTTATTGTGAAATCCTCAAAAGGTACCAGCAATTACGAATGTCAGTTTGCAGAGACGGCACAAAATTACCCCTTCATAATTTCACGAAATGGCGGGTCAAAAACTAATTGGTGCAATGACGTTGCAATGAAGTCACATGAAAAGTCTCAAATGTGTCCAAAAATGACTCCCGTGAAATGCTACAATTCTGTCACCTTCTGTCTGACGGTGACCGTCTGATTGTGATTCGCAGTGACTCGTCCCTGTAACTTTGCCGTGAAATGTTGTGCCATCATGGTAGTGTCGGTGATTAAAAGGAAATAACAAGCGTTTTGTAGCACAAAATTACAAATTACTGCAGACACGTGATTCGGGATTTCGAGGAACCCTTTTTTCAATGCAAAATATAACTTTTGGATGTAAAGATATCCGGTTTAGAGTTCCAATTAAAGGTTCCTTGAAACCTCGAATTACGTGTCTGCAGTAATCTGTAATTTTGAGCAAAAAACGTTGGTTATTTCTTTTTACTTCTTGTACAAATGTATTTATTTAAATTTTTAGTCGGCGAGTAACTCGTAATGGAAGATGGAGAAAATAGTCTAGATGAGCATTGGTTGTACTGTTCTGCTTGTAATAGTTTTACACATGAAGTGAAAGAAAAGCATAGTGAAAAAAAATTCTGCGTGACGAAAAACAGGGGTGGGGAATTGAACTCGCTGCTTTAAGTTTATGCCTAAAGTTATAATCAGAGTAGACTTTTCCAAAATTTTAGGGGAATTTTAGGAACTTTTTGACAAAATTTTAGGAAAATTTTAGGGGCATTTTAAGTTACAATCTCCTTTAAACAAGCAGCCTGACCATAATTTATTAAACAACAACCAAACTTAAATGTTATCTCATAGCATGCATAAACAACTTACTTCAATTACTTCTGTAAAAAAAAAGCAAAATAATTTTTTAACCAATTTATATCTGTTCGAGGTAAGTACACTAGGAGAACGCACCGCTAGAGGGAGTGATCGTCGACGCATGCTCCGCAGTAACTATGTTTCAGTCTCTGTGTAGATCTCGTAAAGATAACCTAATGTAAATACTCGTGTGTGTAAATATAGTCGTTTATGTTTCTTACTTGTTCAATTATTGTGCCCACACCCCGCATGTCACCGTACATGTTTCTGGTCCGTCGACAGCAGCAATAAATTAGTGGAAGAAGCACAATTCAATTGTCAACGAGTAGAACATTCAAACACTATGGATAACCTAAAGAAGAAACGGAGCTACCTCAAAGGTAGGACGACTCGATTAATTAATATTCTTAACGACAAAATTAATTCAGATGCAATTACTATTGATGAACTCGAAATATATGGCTCTGATTCTCGGGATTTATGGCATGAATTGCATGAGTTAAACACGGAAATTATCCTAGCTCAAAAGGATACAGAAATCGAGGCAAACGACAAAGAATATGATGAAATCGCATCCAAAATTGAAAGTTTAAAGGTAACAATTTCTAAAGAAATTAAAACCAAAACAGCAGGTGAGACCAGTACGAATAATACTTCTCACGTATCAAACCAGTTTAATTCAGAACATCATTTGAACTCTGTTAAATTACCCAAAATAGAACTACCAACATTTTCAGGCAATTTTTGTGAATGGCTAAGTTTTCGTGACTTATTCATTGCAACCATTCATAACAATTCATCTCTTTCTGATGCTCAACGTTTGCAATATCTCAAGCTTTCGATTAAAGGCCAAGCATCTGTTCTAATTCAAGCTCTGCAAATCACGAATGAAAACTACGACAAAGCATGGAAATTAATTAGTGATAGATATGAAAACGTTTCGGAAATAATTAATGCAACCCTAGACCGATTATTTTCGCAACCAAATTTAAATTCTGAGTCATCTCATGGATTAAGAAGGTTATTAGATATTACTAATCAGTGTATCGACACTTTAGAAATACTAAAACAACCAGTATCTCAGTGGGATACCATTCTAGTTTATTTCTTGAAAAAGAAACTGGATTCTGAAACATTACGTCAGTTTACATTAAGTTTGAACAGATCGGAAGTTCCAACATTCAAATCATGTCGCGAATTCATTGAAAAACGCGCTGCAGCTTTAGCGTGTCTGAGACATAACACACATGGCAACACACATGGCGCCGGATCATTTTCGTCAAGGACACCGAACGAAAAATCTTTCTCATCAAAAAACAAAATAGAGTCAAAACATATGGCTGTTACGAACACTTGTTTATACTGTAAGGATAATTCACATGCAATTTATCAGTGCGATAAATTTAAAGAAATGCCAATTAGTGCGAGAAAGGAATTTGTAATGCAAATGAAAATTTGTTTGAATTGTTTAAGACCAAATCATTTTGCCAATACTTGTAAGAGTTCAAAGTGCAAAAAATGCGATCGTAAGCATAACACTTTGCTCCACGAAACGACAGATGTCAAAAATGAGGAACATAAAAGTGATACGTTAGTATCAAATCATTATTCGGAATCTAATTTGAATGCACAAAATGTTTTGCTTCCAACTGCTATTATTAATGTACATGACAAATATGGAAATGCGCATGTTTATAAAGCTCTAATTGATTGTGCATCTCAAGCAAGCTTTTTTAGAGAGGATTGTTTACAGCGGTTAGGTATTCCACGGCAGCGGGTTAGTGTTACTGTTGCAGGGTTAGGTTCTAATGAATCGAATAAAATTTCGGGTGCAGCTCAAATTAAAATATCGCCAGTCTCAGATACTGATTTGACACTCACTGTTGATGCATTAACCATCCCTAAAATTACAAATAATCTTCCCCAGAATAAAATTGATGATGCGAAATTGAAATTTTTTAAGCATTTGATACTTGCAGATAAAAATTGTAATCAACCTAGCACCATTGATGTCCTACTGGGTGCTGACGTGCTAGCAAACATAATACTGAGTGGGCATATTGTTATTCCAGGAGAGAATTTGATGGCGCAGGAAACAATTTTTGGATGGGTTATCTTGGGAAAAGTGGGAAAAACTCAAAGCAACTCGAATCGCGTTTATACTCACTTCACTCGTTGCGAGGAGTTCGAAGTTCAGAAGTTGTGGGAATTAGAAGAAATTCCAAACAAAAAAATACTCTCCCCTTCAGAACAGGCATGTGAAAACCATTTTCAATCCACATTTACACGCAACGATGAGGGAAGGTTTATCGTAAGGTTGCCTTTTCGTAACGATGAGCTAAAATTGGGTTCATCTCGCGAAGTCGCAGAAAAGAGGTTGATTCAAAACGAGAAGAGTTTTGTCAAAAAACCCGAAAAAATGAAATTATACAGAGAATTCATGATCGAATATGAAATGTTAGGTCACATGGAACTGTGTTCAGAAAATGACAATTTAGGAGAACATTTCTATCTTCCGCATCACGCTGTTATGAAATCATCTCAGTCTTCTAAGTTTCGCGTTGTCTTCGATGCGTCTGCTAAATCGTCAAGTGGAGCATCTCTCAACGACAAGCTTATGGTAGGTCCAACTTTACAGGACGACATAGCGACCTTATTATTGAGATTTCGCAAACATAGAATCGCTATGACAAGTGACATTGTTAAAATGTATAGGCAAATTTTGATTCACCCGGACGACACACAATACCAAAAAATACTCTGGAGACAATCGTCAGACGAGGAAGTTAAGGAATTCCGCTTGCTGACAGTCACATATGGCACAGCTTCAGCTCCATATTTGGCCACGAAATGTCTGCAACAACTTGCAGTAGAAGAAAGTGAGAAATTTCCGCACGCGTCTCAAGTAGTTAAATCAGATTTTTATGTAGACGATCTCATGACTGGAGCCGAGTCCGTTGAAGAAGTAATTCAACTGCAACAAGAAATAATTGAAATGTTGAAGCGTGGAGGATTTGAAATCAAAAAATGGTCATCGAATGAAGAATTGGTACTTGAAAATATTCCCCCAGAAAGTCGTGCAACATCTTTGCCTCTGGAAATTAGAGATGATGTTAAGACCCTTGGAGTTCTGTGGAACCCAGCAACGGACACTTTTTCTTTTAGGTGGAATTTACCTCCTGTTTCAAAATTTTGCAGCAAACGTATTGTGCTATCCTTCATATCTACAATTTTCGATCCTTCTGGTTGGATTTCTCCCGTTATTCTTAAATTCAAGTTGCTTATTCAACACCTCTGGAAATTGAAGCTCAGCTGGGACGAAAATCTTCCACCAGATTTACAGCTAGAATGGAAATCTCTAGTCGAAGACTTATCTCAACTAAAAGAAATTAAAGTACCCAGGTACATTCTTCAACCTTACAGCAACATCATAGAACTTCACGGATTTTGTGATACCTCCGAAAAAGCATACGCGGCTGCAGTATACATACGAACGATTTCGATGAATGGCAACATTAATGTGCAACTGGTTACTAGCAAGACCAGAGTATCACCTATAAAATTTGTTTCTCTTCCTCGACTTGAACTTTGTGGTGCCTTCTTGTTAGCTAAACTTGTTCGCTTTACGTCTCGAGCGCTACAACTCGATGCAGTTAAGACATTATGCTGGACCGATTCCACAATTGTTTTGGGCTGGCTAGCATCACACTCTAGCCGGTGGAAAACTTTTGTTGCGCATAGAGTAGAAAAGATTCATGAGCTTGTTCCTGAAGCTCTTTGGAACCACGTAGACGGCAAATTAAATCCAGCAGACTGTGCCTCACGGGGAATGACCCTTGAACAATTGCAGAACTTTCCGCTGTGGTGGCGAGGCCCTGATTTCTTGTATTCGCAAGAAGATATCTCGCACGAACCATTTCAGTACATTGAAACTGATGAAATTCGTGCAGAAGAAAAGAAAACCGTACCTGCAACCCACGTCGCAACAGCGACAGCAGAAAAGAGTGACATTCTAGAATTATTGCATAAATTTTCTTCGCTCTCCAAATTGAAGCGAGTTACAGCTTATTGTTTCAGGTTTATTTACAATTGCAAACGTTCAAAGGAAAAAAGAAATTTAGGACTACTGTCGTCACAAGAACTTGATCATGCACTTAAATTTTGGATCAAACAAGTTCAACAACAGAATTTTCACCCAGAAATATACTGTTTGAAACATTCTCGCACACTACCTACAAAGAGTAAGATCTTGTCTCTAAATCCTTTCCTTGATGATGACGGTTTGCTCAGGGTGGGCGGTCGTCTTCGCCATGCAAACCTACCGGAAAATCAAAAATATCCTGTTTTGTTACCTAAACGCAGCTTTTTCACAGACCTGTTGATTTCTTCATTACATGTAACAAACTTACATGCTGGACCTCAGTTACTTCAAGCGTGCATTCAACGTGAATACTGGATACTATTTGCTAGAGATACTATTCGACAATGCATTAGGAAATGCATGACATGTGCTAAGATTAAAGCTCAAACCGCTCAGCAAATGTTAGGCGATTTGCCAGCTGCACGAGTAACTCCAACCCGACCATTTCTTAAATGTGGCGTTGACTATGGTGGCCCTTTCTCCATACGGATGTCAAAGAGCTCCAGAGCAAAAACCTGCAAGGCATATCTATGTCTGTTTGTGTGCTTTTCAACTAGAGCAATTCACTGTGAACTAGTTAGTGATTTGTCAACAAATGCCTTCATAGCTGCTTTTAAACGTTTTATTTCACGTCGCGGTAAATGTTCTGACATTTACAGTGACTGCGGCACTAATTTTATTGGTGCAAAGAAGGAACTTGACGAACTTAATGCATTGTTCAAATCACCAAACCATAATGAAAAAATCGCTCATTACTTATCTGATGAAGGTATCAACTGGCACTTCAACCCACCAGCTGCTCCTCACATGGGAGGCATTTGGGAAGCGGGCATCAAATCTGTGAAATTCCATCTTAAGCGCATCATATCAAACGTGATATTAACTTACGAAGAGTTATACACGATCATAGTGCAAGTTGAGGCCTGTCTCAACTCTCGTCCTCTCTCACCTCTGTCCAGTGATCCAAATGACCTTTCAGTGCTCACACCAGGACACTTTCTTATTGGTGGTCCTCTAAACGCTGTTCCAGAAACAGATTTTACATCTTCTAAACTCAACCATCTGACACGCTGGCAGCTGACGCAACGTCTATTGCAGCACTTCTGGAAGCGTTGGAGTTCCGAGTACGTGACCCGTTTACAACAACGACCAAAGTGGTTTTCCAGAAAACCCAATTTGAAAGTTGGAGACCTTGTGCTGGTTAAAAATGAAAACTTACCCCCGCTAAAGTGGCGTCTGGGACGCATCTCAGAGGTTTTTCCAGGAAAGGACGGTTGTGTTAGAGTGGCAGCAGTAAAAACTTCTGACGGACTGCTTAAGAGACCCATTGTTAAGTTATGCAAACTGCCAATGGACAGTGATTGACTTTTGAACTTTATTTTACATTTCATTTTGTTTAAATTGCAAATTTTTGTATTCATAATTGCATTATTCATATTTTAATTGCTTTTTGTATTTATAGTAACACTTAAATATTTCATGTTGAAACAGCAGTGTTTCAAGGTGGGCGGAATGTTCGAGGTAAGTACACTAGGAGAACGCACCGCTAGAGGGAGTGATCGTCGACGCATGCTCCGCAGTAACTATGTTTCAGTCTCTGTGTAGATCTCGTAAAGATAACCTAATGTAAATACTCGTGTGTGTAAATATAGTCGTTTATGTTTCTTACTTGTTCAATTATTGTGCCCACACCCCGCATGTCACCGTACAATATCCGATATTAAGGTAAACAATATTTAAACTAAATCAATTATATTAAGTATAAATACATTTTAATACAACAACTTTTCTACATACCTTCTTACCGTGGTGAACTAGAATATGATTCTATAATAAATTTTAAAGAAAAAGCCATAAAAAAAAACTTTTACATTTTATAATGGTGAATTCAAAATTTTTATTTGCATCTCATCAAAAAAAAAAAAAAAAAAAAACGTAATCTGCTACTATGAAAAAACAGATCTGACCACACATTTGATTCATCCAATAATGTTTTCAAAAGCAATTTTGGGGTTACATTACACTGATTAAAACTTCTATTTTATCTTTAGTCGTTTTTTCAAAATTTGTTCTTTGTCAGTTTCGAAGATGGATAACTCTGATTCTAATTTTTGTTACTGACTTGTGCCTTCAAGAATTAGGTTCTGTGCAACTAATTTGTACAATATTTTGAGTTACTGTAGCATTCTTCAGTCTCTCTGTTCTCTCTTTTATCAGGCCTAAAGCAAATTCTTTATTCTTCTTCAACTCATTGATCTTTTTGTTATTTTCACTTATCTGTAAATCAAGATTATTTTTCCTCTTTTTAGTTTCTTCTTTTTCAAGTTTTTTCTTTGTCATTTGTTCCTTTTCTTTTTTAAACTTCTCTTCTTTCAATCTGTTAATATACTCCTGGTATGATTTATGCGAATCTTTCACTACTTTTAGTAATGTTAAAGTGATAGGTACATTCAGTATCCCTCCATAACTTTGTATAGTATCTTTCACTAATCTGAGTGATACAATAGTATGTTCACTGTGATTCACATTTATCATAGCTTTATTGAATGAAAAACCCTTCTCAGGGTCCGCATTCCCATGTGGCAAAATCATAACAGTTTTGATTACTTCAGTTAACTTTTCATATTTTAGCCGATTGTTAGTATCTTTCAGAAGAAATAATTGTCTCCAATATCCATCTACTCGTGTTGTTTCAGATAGATTTTCATGAGCAGTAACATCAAATACGAAAAGTTTCCACTCTTCTCGAACATTATCAATAAAGTCATTCGAAAAGTTTAAATAACGAGCAATTCGTGTAATTGCACGAACACTGTTGGAGCAGGAATATGCGTCAGAAGAAGTGCGGGAGACTTATTTCGGTCAGCAAATGGCAGTTTTTACGTTTTTTTAGGAACACCAACAAAATTTTAGTATAATTTTAGGAGTTTTAGGAGCTGTGAAAATATTTAGGAATTTTATGAATTTTAGGGGGAATGCGAGCCCTGGCTAGTTGCTTTTGCATCACTAATTTCAAGGTTCCCTTTTGGTTAAAGGCTCCGATTTTAAGGGAACGATAGACTCCAGCTCAACGACAGGCTATCAATACCACATGCTCGATATCGCTACTATATTTGGAGAATGCGCATAAGAGACCATGTGACGTTAGAGGCTTATGTTGTTGAGCTCGTGCGTGATGTTCTTCAAAATATGAAACTTAAAGAAAGTTGTCTGCTTGTCAATGAAATCACGAAACTTATTTAAAACAACTTAATTTAAGTATTTAGTACACTTCTGTTAGTGAAAATTGCAACATCATGAAGGAAGCATCAGAGTTGAATGAAATTTAATACATAGTTGAGTGGTAATGGTGCAAATAAATGATTACATTTTCAAACTAAACAAACAATAAAACGAGATAGAAATTAGTATTTTGTGTGGCCACCACGCGCCGCAATAAGAGCTGCTACACGACTCGGCATGGAGTGAAACCAAGTTTGAATATCTGCCTGCGGAAGAGTATTTCATATTGTATGTATGCGCGACCAAAGTTCGTCTGTCGAAGCAACAGGACGAGGGTCACGAGAGAGACGCCGCCCAACGAAATCCCACACATGTTCAATCGGTGACATATTCGGGGAATATGCAGGCCAAGGAAGAAACTGTACCTGCTGCGAATCAAGGTAGGATATGACAGTCCTGGCGACATGTGGACAGGCATTATCCTGCTGGAATACAGCCCCTGGCAATCCTTGCAGGAAAGGAATAGCTTGGGGCTGTAAAACTTCGTTTATGTATCGGGTACTGTTCAAATTGCCCACAATTCGTAGCAATTGTGATCGTCCATGATATGCTATAGCACCCCAGACCATAATTCCGGTTGTTCCTCCACTGTGGCGTTCGATAATGCACTCCGGAATGTGCTGTTCACGCTGCAACAGACGTTTCCGAATTGATGAAGCACACAATGAAACACCTAGCTGTTGACCACTGTGCTACCAATTGTCTAGAAGAAGCTCTGCGGTTCGTCAGCGCAATACGCACCAGGTGTCTGTCATCGCGAGCTGACTTAACATTTCGGGGTCCACTCCCGGATTTCTGAGCTGTCCGACACTCGTCCGTCCACTGCTTCCAAACACGCATGATTGTGCTGCAGTGCTGCTGTTTCGCTGCACACGAGCGGCTACTGCACGATAAGATAATCCAGTTTCACGACAGCCGACGATTTTGCCCCGTTCAAACTCCGAAATTTGCTCAAATTTCGTTTTTTTTTCGTCGAAGAGGCATAGTAAAGATTCAGTTAACGTTTACTCTAGCATATAACCACCGATAATCATACACGCCTCGCTACTGCCGTCTATTTATATTCGGTTCGATCCGCCGTTCAGAGGGCGCTGCTCAGCAGGCGCTACCGGTCTGCAACTTTAATCATTTGCATATCATGCCCTACTTATTTACATTTCCTGCAATTTTCAGCTCACTCGCATAAGTCCTTCGTGGTGTTGCAATTCTCACAAACAGGAGTGTATTATTATTCTTTATCTTTACTTTTATCTTTATCAATAATTTTTTTTGCTGTTCAAAAAAAAAAAAAAAAAAAAATGAAAAAGGAATCAGGTGTCTCTCATCGAAAAATGTTTCTCCCAACGAACTTTAAAAGTTGATTCCTAGAGATTAAACGAGCAAATAAACTAACCTTCATATCGGAAAGTGGTGTAAATTATGGCCATATGCGATTTATTCGTGAAGTATCCAACGAGTCGTATGTAGAACCCACTTGTAGCAGGCACGACGAACTCTTGACCTCGGGGCATTTTCTGATGTTGGTAGCTGGTCACAGACTCAAGAAGTGGGGCGTCAGAATGCTGCCCTTGTCGAATGCTTAAAGTAGATTTTGGACCTGTAATTGAGAAGAAAATTATTAAAAATTTAAGAATCCATCAAAAGACATAACGACTTCCAAACTGTACTTCTGAAAGTCATCATTCAATTTCAGTAGACAACGAAGATAGTCCTCCAGTTAGTTATACAGCTCAGTACGAGAAATAACTCACCCATTTCTTCGAACTGGGCCACCCTGATGGACACTTGAGTTTCTGGCACATGGGAGTTGCGTGGGCGAATGAGCCAGATGCAGTCGAAGAGGCGAACACTGTGTGCTGGCACCATGTTCATCATTGTTATGGCTCCTCCAAAATCCTCAACGTAGCCACCACAGTCTAAATTCACAAAGAAAATGGAATAATGCAGTTAATGGTGGAATCGAATCGATTGCAATAGCGACTAATTGCATGTGTTGAAATACACTTGCTGTGGATATCCCACCAACCAGTATTCATGTGGTCCAAATGACAGCGTATTAAAATCAACAAGATTCGGTCATCTGGGTGAAAGAAATTTTTATTCATAGAATCAAAAATGCCAATGAGCAAGCAGTCATCACAGTATGAGGATCTGGTAATTAAATTATGCAGAACCAATGACGTGCTTAGCACGTTTATTGTAAAAAAAAAAAAAAAAAATCTGTGAAGCAACCCGAGTGAAAATAGAATTAGTTAATTTTCTATTGTCAACTTTCGTGGCTTTACTAACTTACTATTTAATTTCTCATTAAAAGAGAAAGAAGTTGTAACAAAAATGTGAACATAGAACTAATTAAAAGTATGGTTTTGAGTAGGTACTAAGCAAACGCAGACGATACTTTGTAAATTAAAATTAATTTGAATATAAAATAAAATACACGTTGAAACGAATTATGACAGTGACAGAGTCAAATACTTCTTGGTACACATCATTGCTTCAACATAGTTTAATTTATGTGCCCTCGTGCTGCCAATAGTTTGCTCATTGAAATCTTTCATTCCATCATTGAAAATTACTCTCAGCCAGACCGTGGATTGTCCAATGATCTCATTCGACATAGATGAATCATCGCTACTGATTTGATATCCATACCAACACAGCATATTGCGGCAGCTCTATTATGTTGCTGTTGCAATCGCTGTGAGTTCATAATCACTCTCAGAAGCCATTGAGACTGAGAAAAACATTCGATATCACAGAGGTAAGAAATGTAGTATTTTAACACTGTGTTAGAAAAATAAATCCAGGAATCAAAAAGCAGTTGCCCAACGACCAAAAGTGCCCAGTTATCAAAGGAAATGACATCCCAGAATATAACTGATAGAAGTCAAGATAGGATCCAAATGCAAACCTAAATTTCTTCAGAACCCGTTTTTTTTTTTTTTTCTTCCGGTCTTTAGGATTTACAGTTGGAAACAGAACTCCACTGTAGAGTCAGTTCAGTTTCAAACTGATGGAGTCAGACGCTATTGTCCGTTTTTCACGCGAAGGCACTTCGCCACGCCCCCTCGAATGCAGAGTTCCATTTTACGCGGGGAGGGGGTGATCGGTACGCAATCCACGCTCTTCTAAAGAAGACAGCCAGACAGATTTAACTTGGGCGTGCACTTTAATATGCAAAACAGTCTTAGTGTCCTTTACATCACTTGCTTCACTTGTTTGTTGTCATTTTAGTTATTCTTACATTTTAAAAACTGCTGCTTTTACAACAAAATGCTATGATCCGAATGTACCTTTTGCCGAAAACAGCGAAATAGAATCATCGGATACCACGTGACGAGAGAGGAGTCAAGTGCTTTCTTGTGAAAAACGGACAACAGTACAGTCGAATTTGATGTTGTTCAAAATTCGAGTTTAAGCAATGCTATTGGCACAAGTGTATTTCTCCCTCTGTTCATAGTAATGTTGAGACAGTACGTTGCAAGTTACACATGATTGATAACAAGCATCTTGTTGCGATGAGAACTGCTCATTAGACAATCATTAGACTGAGCATTAGTTGTCAACTGCATCGTCTAATTCAGGGATACCGAACCTTTTTCCGCCCAAGTGCCTCGCCTCATATTAAAATCATTCTCGCGGGTCAGAACATGTATAAAATTTCAAAATATTTCATTATTTTCTAAAAAACATAGGAAAATATAAAAAAGGAATTTGAATTGCAGATCAATTAACGTTGTTATCATTACGTCGATGCTTATTTTATTGACTGCATGTTTTTTTAGAAACCAATTCCTGAATACTTTTTTTCAAATTTATGATATAGTCACAAATCGTGCTTTTCGATTTCCAACATTGGACAAAACAACGGGTCACACGCAGGGCCGCGCCAAGCCTGAACAGCGCCGTCGTGCAAATGTTTTTTGAGCGCCTTTATGCTATGGCGTTCGGGGAAAATATAGTTAACACTTGGAAAAAGGTTTTGTGAACAAATATATAATGGAAAAAAATACGTTTGGCATTTAATTTATTGAAAAAATAATGTGTGAATATTTAATTTTGAAATATGGTGCACGTTTTTACTTCATGTCTCGAAATTATTTAGAGTTCAGCAGCTGCTCTGATATGCTAATAATGCATTTTGGAAAAAGGAAAATGTTTGAAATACTAAAGTTCACGCCACTGTGAGTATCTATCTAATCAATAAGTGATAAATAATTAATAAAATAGTTATGCCTATCAAATCATGACAACAGGAGCAGTGGCGCAACTACAAAATAGTTTTAGAGGAAAATTAGCTAAAAATGGAACATCGTTTAAAAACACAAAAAGGATAAAAAAGGAGATTTAAGAGATTTTTAGGGGATTTTTAGAGGAGCACGTTGAAAAAAAAAATATTCTCCTTTAAAATTTTTGAAATTTGTAGCATTAAAAACGCAATTTTAGACGGTCTTTGGTGGTGGTGTGGGGAAAAACGGTACAAGGTGCTCCGCGAAAATTTGTAGAAGTTGGAAGTCTTAAAACGCGGTTATAGGCCAAATTTATTGACGTTAGAATAAGAAATGGAACTCTGGGATTCTACCCGATTTTTTTTTTTTTTTTTTTTTTGTAAAAGAGACAGAAATCAATTCCTTCTCTCCCCACCAATTTTTTTGAAATTGAACTTCCAAAAACGCAATTGTAGACAACTTTGAAGATTTTTACGGGAAGGAGATTTTGGAGCTCCCCCTGGAAAATATTTCAAAATTAAAGCCCAAAAAACTCAAGCTCTGTGACATCAGGAGTTCAGAGGCTATTTCATTTAAATTTTACGTAAGTCATGTTTTAAAAACCTAAATTTTAATGATATTAAAGGAAGGTGGTTCGAAGGCCCTTGCCCGAATGTTTTCAGAAATTGATGTCTTAAAAACGCGGTTGTAAGACCATATTTGGGAACATTAGGGCCGGAAATCTTTCGAAATTGGAGCTCCAAAAACGCAATTTTAGGTGATTTTCGAACGCAGTTTCAAACGATGTTGTTTGGTATTCGAGGACTTTCCCTGGAACTTATGCGAAATTGCAGAATTGGAAACGAAATTTGAGATGCTCCGTAATGCTTTTGGCGGCGGGAGAGGGAGAGAAATGGAGGAGTAGCATTTTGAAGACAATCTTACTTTCAGACGAACTAGAAAGAATAATGAAGAAAAAAGAAAAGAAATAGGACAGAGGTCGGAGTAGCTGAACAATTAGCTATAACTACTGAAAATTTTTAATTCAAAGATTTCTTTTTGAAAGGAACTTAAGTTTTTCCCGAACATCATTATTTTTTTTCTTATTAAAATCACTTTGTTTTCCTAAGAAGCGTTTTCTTTCTCTTCAATAATAAAGAATATTTTTGAAAAACATTCAACTCAGCATTCCGGAGGTTCATAAATTACAATACAACATATTCACTGCAAGAACCAAAATGGGGAATAGCAAATTTCTTGCGCTTTGTATGCTCAACCTTGTGAAATTATAGATATACCGAAATATCATTCACGGCTCCACACATGAAGAAAAATGCTCAAGTATGCATAAATTAGCATCATGTGTTTTCAGTGTAAAAGATTGCGCTTTTGAGTAGCATGTTTGTACACAACAAGGCAATATTTTCCCTCTTAGAGAGGCAGCGAGGAGGATTGCTTGTTTTAATGAGCAGTATAATTTCACCATCACCATTAGATGTAATGAAAAGTTCAATTTTTTTCATTTTTTGGGTTGGAAATTTTTTCCACTCATTTGGAGCATTTTCGAGTCGAGTTCGGCGCCTTTTTGACTCTGGCGCCGTCCTTGCACATAGGGACGGCGCGGCCCTGGTCACACGGGTCAGTCTCGCGGGCTGGAGTCGCTCGCAGGCTCTAGGTTGGGCACCACATGTCTAAACGTTACCATTGTCTAATTAGTATATTTCTTCGACCCTGATGTCGCGACTTTCGCTACCACCTCTTTTAAAACTCGAACACATCGTCGCCGCAAAGCAACAGTAGGATATCTTATTGTTATTCCTGGAATTAGATACCTTACTGTTGCTCTGTAGCGACCATATGCTCATATTGAGCATGAATCTCTTGGCTTAACAATATTATATGCTCAATGCATTTACACGCGTGTAACTTTTGATATCAAATACTTGCACTTTATTAAAGGGAATTTTACACTTTGGCTTTTAATTTCTATATGTTGGAAAAAAAAAGAATAAAAAATCTAAAAGTGCTTTTATATTTAAAAAATGATGTTTTGTGCACGTTGCGGGTTGACCGCGTGTTTTGGTAACAATAGCTGAGAACAAAGATGAGAAATCATTAGTTACCTGTTGAAGGCTTGTGAATCCAAAATCTTTCTGGAACTGGAAAAGAAAAAAAAAATGCATAACGATGTGAACGATGCTAAAATAATGTATGAAGCAAATAAGAAAATTTCGTGAAGTCCTGCAAGAAAATTAAAATTATGTGAATTTTAATTTTGTTCAATTTCATTTACTTTTCTGCTGGTCTATCTTGCAAACTGCTTTTGGATTTTTTTTTATCTCCGTTGCAGACTATCGAAAAAATTTTGCTACCGGGGTCTGAACTAATAGGGGATCCAGTTTGAACGAATTAACGAAAGTACAGTAAACAAAATAACCTATAAAAATTAAGCCAAGGTATAAACAAACGACTGTACACAGTATTTTTAATTCAAGGGAATGAAATATAAAACTACATAAGAGAAACTCAAAAATTTACAAAACACAGCCAACAAAAATAACTCGCCCTTTTTAGCCTACTTTCCCAGTAAAAGTCAGAAAAAGAAGAAAAAAGCATGAAAGAAGGCTTAATACATCTTAAAAATATCGCAAAAAAACAAAAAAAAAAAAGTCAAAAATAAATAAAATAATTAAATAAATATTGAAAAATTAAAAATTGGAAAGTAGGGTATTGAGATGGGGAAAAATGTCTGTCGGTCCGTCTGTCTGTCGGTCTGTCTGTCCCCCCCTAATAACTTTTGAATGAATAGTCCGATTCGAACAAACTTTTTTTTGTTCGAAAGATCTCGGCGAGGACACCTCATTCCCATATTTCACTTTTTGATTTGAACTATTTTTTGTTCAATTTTGAACAGTTCAAAAACACTTAACATTAGCGCCTACGGGGAAATTCAAGGCAATTCCGAACTGTGAGGCGAATTTGCTTCAAACAAACTTTGTAGGAAAAAGCTTTTGATGAAAAACTTGTATATAAAATGTCTTTTTGATTTGAACAATTTTCCGTTCAATTTTGAACAGTTCAAATCCCTTAACATTAGCGCCTATGGGGAAATTAAAAGTCAATGTAAATTTCGTACTTGAAGACAGATTTTTTTCAAACAAATTTTGTTGGAAATAGCTCTTGACGCCAAATTACAGACTTCGACTCCAAGAATTTAGGGGCACTTGTTTCTGACTCCGACTCCTATGCCCGACGATTAATCGGACTCCGACTCCCCGACTTCGATTCTGACTTCGTAGCTTCGGCAAAAATTTATACACGGAGGACAAATGACTGACTCCGATTCTTAGATATCCGACTCCGACTCCTTTACCCCAAAATGAGATTGACTCCGACTCCGACTCCGCAGCTATGGTTTTGACTGTGAAATAATTATTGTTGATCTGACTTGTTTTTATTTTTACGCTAAAGTTTTAATTTAGGTATTCAGTTTTCGGCGAATAAACTCGAAGTCATTTATATTTCTACATAAAGATATGCGCAGACGATTTTTTTTTTTTTTTTTTTTTGACAATGAAAATTATTTCTTTAAGTTGACATTTTATTGTTTTTATTTATTTTGGTAAGTGCATTAATTCATTTAAAAAATTGTTTTTGGCAACAGGGGAAAAATAAACGATTTTTTTTTTGGATATGATGTATTTATTTTAATGAGTTTATTAATTTTAATTATTATTTTTTCGTTTTGAAAACTGTTCAAGATTTTTTTAATGGAAAAAAGTCTATTAGCTGCTTTGTTTAAAAGTTGCTGCTATTTTTTTTTTTTTACGCATTTAATTTTTTTAGATGAGTGAGGAATATTTTATTCCTAGAAATCAGCTTAAAAGTATTTTAAAAATATGTTTGAAAAAAATTGCGATTTTAGCTATTTTTGAGAATATTGATCAGGTACTAGAAAGTAGTATGGATATACGGGAAAGTAGGCTCGTCTAGTTCTAGACAGAACTTCTTGTTATTTATACAATATGTACATCTAAATAGCTGACTGGATTAAGCGAAGTCCGGTTTAATGAGGGTTTTTCTGTATGTATTTTTGCTTTCTTATTTTTTTTTAATAGAGAACTGGGGTACAACGTAGATCTACCTCCTCGTGGTGCACCCCGGGCAACGCTTTGTAGGCTGAATGATCAACAATTTCGGCAGTGGGCCCTCTGCCGATCAGTAACTCGACTTACGTGTGTCACGATGGAACGCGTGCGATCTGTCCCATTCCAAGAGAGCTGGACCTTTTCAGTAACATGTTTAGCCCATAAGGGCTCTGGCCTCCCAGTAACAGCCGTGCAGAGTCGAGAAGACAAGTGCAGGGCAGACAAGAAGATGGACCAAATCCATGTCCTGATGCAGATTGCCGAGCATGCATGCGAATATTTAAGCTGTGAATGTATGTCGGCAATCTGCATCAGGACATGGATTCGGCCCATCTTCTTGTCTGCCCTGCACTTGTCTTCTCGACTCTGCACGGCTGTTACTGGGAGGCCAGGGCCCTTATGGGCTAAACAAGTTACTTTGTGACCTTCTTTGTTTTTCGTTCCAACTTTAGATTGCTTGTGTTCTTATTTTGTCTTATTTGTAGCCTGCCATTGGAAATAAAAAATATTGAAAACTAAAGGAGGATGTGAGGAATAATTTGAAGGAATAATTGACATTCTTGAAGTTTAGGACATCGATGAAACTCATAAGTGGGTTATTAGTATACATAGTTCTCCTTAAAGTTAATAGCCTTAAAATATACAATTAGAGCTAAGAAAGTACTCACAGCTGACAAATTTGTACTTCGCTTGAAATCCCGAGCTAGGGTACTCGTCATTTGCCTGGAACTTGACGGTTAAGGTGGGTCCGGACGATATGATGGCTGGAGGACGGAACGTATTTCCATTGTACACATCAATGCGGGTTCCATTGCTATCAAAAATCTAAAAGAAATATACAATAGCAAAAAAAATTCAATTGTGATACCGTTTGCAATAAAGTCTTTTTATTTCAGTGAGTAGAACATCAAATATCCGAACGCTTACCCGTAAAACATTATTAAATTGCTCAAAAATTTTAAAGAACACAAACATTTCGTTAAATAAATAATAGCAAATAATGATTCACATGTCACGCCATTTTTCCAAAACATAGGCTTTAAAAAATTGCGTGAAGTCACACTTCTTGTTGCCCCCTCTTTCCACCTTTTCAAATTCGCACGATTTCAGGAACTCCTCCCCTCCAAACGTGACTTTGTGGATAGTCTTTAAGCACATTTCTTCGGTAATAATAATTGATATTTGTTGAGGATCCAAACAACTCTTTACTCCTTCCTCTTCACTCCGGCAGAGGTGCTCTTATCACCAGCGCCCAATTAAAATAAAGTTAACTCCATGAGTCTGAACCTCTGATCAGCCACCTCTCCCTTTTACCGATAACAGACATCTCGACTCATCGATGGTTTTTAAGGTTGGTTATCAACGAATCAGTTAATACTCAACTATAAGGAGACATGCTGTTTTCATATTGGCAGCAATGATTACGGAATTCTTTTTGCAACCCTTCCGCACATGCACAGTAGGTTACTTTCTCCATGGTCGCGTTACCAAAAACTTCAAACCTTCTAAATTGTCCTAGTCTTGTCACTGTCGCTAAGAATATCAGCCAATGAGAATCTTTGAAAAATAATCATTGGTTCCATTTAAACTGACTATAACACGCTCTATTGGTGCACCATTATCTTTCCTGTTCATTAGATGCCTATGTATCATTACTGAACAATTAATTACAAACTAATTCCAGTTGGGCATTGTATGTTATCGCTCTTCTAGGGAGCCATATACGATAGTGTAGTAATGAAAAAAAAATCTACTCAAGTAGCAATGAGAGGAGCATAGTAAAACATGTTTTTGGATGCATAAATTATTTGCGCTCGTGTTCTTGTTATCAAAATATGAGGTCTTGAAGTCTGCCGAAATTTAAAATAGAGCCGCCAAATTTAGCGAGTTTCAGCTAGAAATGGAACATATCGTTCACATACCTTGTACATGGTTGTCTTGCCACAGGCAGACGGTGAAGTCTTGTAGTATCTTCCATTACTCCCCAAGTCTTTCAATTTGGCCACTTTTCTTTTATTTAAACAAACTTTAAGGCCTTAGATTTCGATAACGGGGGCACGAGCGCAAATAATTTATGCGTCAAAAAATGTCTCAATATGCTCTTTCGACAGCTACCCATTTTAAAAAAAATTATTCTAACACTATTCATGTGGTTCCATGGTTAGGAAAATCGGCATTGTTAGTATAGAAGTAGTACTATCGTGTTCTATGAAGTAACTACAACAGCAACTATATATTTCGTCGCTGTTGCGGCTGGTAAGAAGCTAGCATTCATAGCAAATTAAAGTGACTTACTTCGACGTAAGACCAAAGGGAAAGTTGGAAGTCTGTAAATATGAGCTGTACAAAGCCACTCAAATCCACATTCTGCAGAACGAATTCGGCGCTGTAGTCGCTCGGATAGCCACCGGGGAAGTTGGGACTCTGGATGGTGCCGGAAGCATTGCCACCTGCTGGAGAGTCGTAGCCACCTTTGAAGATGTACAAGTTCTCTGGAGGGGAAAGAAAATGAATGAGTCCTAAAAGCATGCCAGGATATTTTTCAATGTCGAAAAAGAGCTGTGTCCTTTTGATCCAATTTGGTAAACCACGTATAGTTACGGTGGATTCTAGAGTGTAATTGAATGCCAGCCTATCTTGTAGCCGCCTGATATAGCCATTCAATCAAAATGTTAATCAGCAACAGAAAGGAAAATGTTGAAAACAATTTGACGATCGGGGGGAAAAACTGAAATTTCCCCCAATGTTGCTCAAAGTGATCCCATAGATATTAGATTTATTTTCACCCTTTCTAAGCTTTCAGGAAGAACTCTTCCCACCAAATGTATAAGCTTTTAAATATCTATAGTTAGCAAGTTCACCACCCCTGAATTACAGGGTACCAAGGTCAAGGGAAACATACTGATCATTTAATTAATTTTATTTAACTACTTAAGTAAATTTCTTATCTTAAACCAATCTTACTCTGAAAAATGTTTCAATACTGGGACAAGGTTTGATCAAAAGATTAAATTCAGACAAAAGAAGTAAACTTTAGGCAACAGAGCTTACTTTTGGCACTAAACTGTAGGACGAAAGCTTCTTTGTAGGAGCCGCTGAACAGGAAATCAATGGACACGAGCTTAGTCTTGGACTCGTATGTGAGCTCAGTAGACGAGTTCTCTTTGAAACCACAAAACTCTCGCCCAGACTTGCTGTATGCAGATTCCTTGATCCACAAGAAATCGCATCTGTATCAAAATGCAAAAATAAAGAGTGGAAAATGTGTCTTAATGCAAAAATAATAAACAAAAATATCAACGTACTAAGAGCAGAAATCGCTCACTCCTTTCAAAATCGTCATATCTCAAAAATTAGCGATTTTGAGTTTTTTTTTTTTTTGAACTGCTATGAATGAGTAGCACAGCTCTGCAAGACCTGTATTCCTATAACTTAACGTTTCGCCGTTAGAGAACAAAAGAGAGTCTGTGTGAAACTGCTTTTGAGCTCGAGATTTTAATCAACTTTGGTTTTGAACTCTTTTAAACTCTTTCTGTGTCGTGTATATTTTTATGATGAGTGAGCGACATTGATTGATCAATCTATTCCTGGGTATTAGGCCAGTGCCAATACTTTTGAGACCAAAAAATTTAAAACAGGATGAAACCCATTAGAAAAGTAAGAAAACATAACAGAATTAAAAGGAAAAATAACACACTAGTCAACACCAAAAACGCATCCGGTTCGAAAAAAGATATTTCCGAAGTATTTCTCCTCGCTAAACACGAAAATCACCATGAAAAGTTTAGATTAGCTCCAGTTTTCATGATACAGAGCCAACTAGTATAGGGAAATCTCACTAATGTTCTTTTTCCTGGCAGATAGAAGTTCCACCAATGGGACTGATTCTTAACTTCAAATCCTGTTTGGGAGGGAATATCTCAATACATAAAACCGAAAAGGACTTCAGGAAATTCAAATTCTAGGACTAGAAATGCCTAAAATGAGCCTCTAGTAGATCCACCCACTTCTGCTTAAGCCGCATGCTCATTCTGCTAAGAATAATGAAGAACTTTGTGAAAGCTGTGAACAAAGATTTTTCTAATACCTTGGAGGGAACTTTCCAAGCTATATTGAAGCTAAAGTTAAGGAGAGAATTTTTAACGGCCCTTCAAATACGCTCAGTTATGAAAATCATTGTTTTGGCAGAAAAAAAAAGACTAAGAAGCCTTTAAGGGTGTATTACAAGTATTTCTAAGCAGCAGAGAAGTCGAGAATGTCTCTGAAACTCTATGTTTTCACTTCCTCCAGGATATTTTACTTAAAAACTGAAGCTATGAGCAATAGGCATGAGGAAAGGTATGGCCAAGATATCATTGCAATGGAACGCAGATATCAGGGTCGTTGAGCTGAGTTAATAATGGTCACTAAATGCTGCTGAACTATTACAAGAGGTCCTTTATTGACGCACAAAGAGCTGTTGAAAATGAAGCGTTTACAGCAATGGGCCAAAAGCAACCACTGCTTTCGGAAAAATAAACATTGTTTATTTTACAGGACCTATTTAATAACATTTATTGCACAGGATTTTTTTTTCCTTTTAATCTTACTTTCAAATCAATGTGTGGTTGTTGTGCATCTTTCTCTAGAGGCTTTTGTGTATCTTGAAAACAAGAGCTAATAAAAGAAATAAACTACCATATTCGTTTTTCTCGATCCAAAATCAGTAGGAATTGACTACTTGAAACCGGGGTGCAGACAAAAAGTCGTTTTTTGTTGACTACAGTAATTTACGTGCGATCTGAGGTCGGGAAGGGGCGAAATTTTAAGGGTCGAGAACAGATTACGATTTCCGGGAAAACTACGAGTCCTATCAGAAAAAAAGTTAAGCGGCAAGGTTGTCGGTTATAAAAAGATTTACAACTTTTGTATTTGCACTTTTTTCACATAACCTCAAAATTTATACGAAAAATTCAAAAACAACTTTTTGGTTTTTTTTATCTTTATCTCCCACATTGTTTTTTTTTTCCACGGAACAAAGTGAAAAGTTATTTTTTTATGTCCCTAATACACTGTAGTCCTTGGTTACGATGAGCAAACATGTTTTCAAATAACACTTTTTGGTTTTGGCAAGAAATATATTCGGTTGTTATTGCACCATGTGATTTCCGTTTGTCCCATCGCTACTGCACTTTCTAAATGGCGATAACTTGAAAATTTGGCTACTATTCAAAATGCCAACTCCAGGTATTTTTCTGCAAAAACCTGTTAATTTTTATCGATCTGGGATTGAATATTTGCTCACGAGATGGCGAAAGGATGTTAATAAGGATGGCAATTACATAAATGATCAAAAATAAAAACTTGGTAAACATTTGAAAAAAGCGACGTTTATTCCTGTTCCCCTCCCCTCTAATATAATATACTGGGCAGTACTACGGTAACAGATGTATCAATTGCACATGTGGTTACCGGCAAGTCTTGTCACCAGAGCACGTGGGTACAGCGAGCTTGAGGACATCGATTTCCAAATGGCACGAGGGGCACGTGATTAGCTCGACGCTGCATCGCTGCGGAATCTGTGGCTGAGGATCAGCGGACGAGCCCTGTGACGTCACACTGGTCGCGTTTTCTAAGACGATGAGTCCCGACTCCCCCACATCTATGTAGTACTTGCGTCCGTTCATCCATCGGCACAAATCTAAAAGAGAAATCTTGATCAGTCCATCTTCTACACTCTGTTGTATTTCATTGTGGTCCAACCTTCAGTTATAAGAGGGATGACCAAACTTTGGCGTAGAAATGTGAGGGCCAGAAACATCCCAGAAAGGTAACAAATTGCATGTTTTGTTCAAAAGCTTTTATTAAAATTAATATAAAAAAAAGTTTGATGTACTACAATCTGTTCATGGAAAAGATAGATCGATAGTAAATAAACAGGTTGCTAGAAGGTTTGCCACTTTTGGGGTTTATTCCCTGGAGTAAAGAAAAGCTTAACCAATAATACTGAATACTTTTCGTACCAATATATACTTAGCACTCATTTGTTTCTCGTCCAAGTAAAATACGTGACAGACGTCACCAGATGGCGCATTTCTTTGTTTACATCTATTTTATCTTTCCCGCGAACGCAGTACAGTTTAATAACATTTGATTTTACAGTCGAGAAATCGATACACTGCGATTGTTGACACTGCTTTCCTGGATACAATTGGCTCTGGTAAAACGATGTTTGGACTTGGATGCGCTCATTTATGTTTGGGTTGAAATTCTTAGATTAGTACAAGCCAATAATCGCTATCGGACATGCAAAGTCGCAGTTAGAAAAAAAATATAGTGTAGCTCTTTAATAAGTTGAAGTATGACCATAACACTGTTTATCTCTTTTTTGGAGTTCCGTGAAAAATGGACGTGTCATTGGCGTGGATTTCAGTTGGAATACCTTCGCAAAATACGAAAGTATTTTGCGACCAACTCAACCAGGCTAGTCAACCAACTCAACCAGGTTGAGTGGTTGACTAGCAAACTAAGCTGAAAGCGTGAAGAAGTAATAATTTTTGAGGTATATATTCAATATTAAAAAAACAAAATAATCCAAAAAATAAAGATTTCTTCTCGAAATTGTCATTTTAAATGAACCTGGAATTTTATTAAAAACAACCTGGAAAACCTGGAAAAGTCAGGGAATTTTTTTTGACCACAAGTGTATGAACCCTGCAACCAGCACCAATGACCCCTCTTTATTGACCAAAGAATAAATAAACATTGTCGAGATCAGGGATCAACTTACCAAAGCGGGCCCAACTTACCATGGCGGTTTTCCTCACCCTTATTATACAATAAGAAAATCCCTCGTCAAGATATGACGGGTGAACAATGCTGCTACATTTGACCGAAGCAATTGCACGTTTGTCATATTTTGATAGTTGAAATTTTAACCTTAACTCCAGTGGATTACCCCTAAACTCCAATTCGCAACTCCAACAAGCTATAAGGAGCGCTGCAGTCACTGTCTAATGGCGGATGAAAAAGGTAAAACAAACGCATGCCGTAGTGTAGAAAATGCTCATAAGCCTAGTAAATTTTGTTCGAATGCATGATTTTTTCGCTTTATTCTTTTTAACTTAATTTTCAAAGTCATGTGGATATTCTGACCCACGTAGAAAGAAGTGAAAATTCAAGAAGCATTACTAAACGTCAAAAATTAATGCAAATTACGTAGTTAATTGTTGTAAGCAGCCATTTCCACGATGTTGAATTCGATATTTATCAATTCTTGATAAAACTAAATAATAATTGTGACCTGAAAAGAATAACAAGTAATACTAGGTAATTTAATTATATGACATTACGAATTATTATCAAAAGAAGATGATACTTCTTTGCCTTGCTTGGCTAGCGCTAATTGTTTTGCATTTGTAGCTGAGTTATTTTTCTCAAATTGCCGAATCGGTTAATTTAAAATTTTTCTGTTTCGTATGTTTCTAATTTCTGAGTTATGATTTAATTACGTCATGTTATGCAAATCATCAACAAAATTCTGATGGATATATGGTGGTAGTTTTCAATTGATCTACCATTATTTCTTTTTGCTTATCGAATTCTGTAATCTTTCTACCATTTTATTCCACTCATGATAAAAAATAAAAATGGTTTAACTGGCATGCGAAATCTCGCCAAGTGTTCTTTGCCGCACAATACTAAAACCATAACCCTAAACAAATGTGGCGAAAGCTTTCAGCTGAGAATATAAGCAATAAAGTAAATTCTTTCTAGGTTAAGCATTTTTCATTTCGTCCTACGATAATATATTCAAGAAAATATTCTGTCCATTCCAACTAAATGCTGCTGTAAGATATGGTTAGTTAAATTACTTTAAGATTTAAAAAAAAAGTCCCATATTCTTACAAATTGACACAAACAATAAAAAATTTTACCTGGTATAACGTTATCCAAGTTTGTTAATCCAGAGTTTTCTTGTGTTTACGCTTTCACCATTTAACAACCAACTCACTTTTAGAAGGAAATAAGGAAAACTAACATTATTTTCAGAAGCTCGAGAATACTATTAAGGGACGAAACAATTTCTGTAGCTGAAAGCAATCTAAGACATATTGAATGCGTTAATAAATACTCATAACAAACTGTCTATGTTTACCAATAGACACAAGTGGAACGCATTGTTTTACCTTTTTCTTTAATTTTGTAAATCGCAGCAAGGTAGCGTATTCGAGCGCTGGAGTTGCGAATAGATAGCCTTACTTGTTGACCACTTTTCCGTTTCTTCATTCCCCTGAAATGACAGTTTTACCAGTAAAACACTTAAGTAACCGGATCTAGTTCAGCCTTGTCAAATATAGCATTTCCCTGCGTGCCAAACATTACCAAAAAATATTATCAAATCAGCATGCCGTGGCGCGAGTTTCATTGTTAGTGACGCCAGAGCGTTACTCGATCAGTGAATTTGCTATTATATATATGAGGATGGAATTGTTTAAGCTTCAGCCGATCGGAAATATAGCCAGACCTTGCAAGTTTATCAGTGTCCTTATGTCAGTTCATGAATGGCCGTTTCATAGGAAAAATGAATATTGGAAGGTGTTGCTAAGGGAAACGCTTTAGTGCTTGGAGTTTTTAAAAGCAGTAAGATCAAATAATTTTTTTAATGATAAATTAAATATTTTTTCCAACGAGATGGGCAAGCGTCAACAGAAAGGAATTACGCGGCCTACTGGTTGGATCACCCTGTCTAATTTCAAAAACAGAAGAAGGAATCAAATACTTACCCCCGTCAGGCAAGCAGCAGACTAAGGTTATGTGAAGAAAAACGAAGCATAGCTGGAAACCTGGAAAAGATAATTATTTTTATCGATAAAACTTTGAAAAGAGAAAAAAATATTCTGAAATACAAACGCAGGTCTACTATTACTTCGTAGCAGTTCATTTCTTCTAGGAGGCTGTCCATAAATGATGTCACACTTTTTAAAAACCATCTTTGCCTCCTTCCCCCTTTATCTCAAAATGTCACACTTCACCTTGCCCCCTCTTCCCTTTGTCACAAAATGTCACACTTCACCACATTCCCTCTCCTCTTTGTCAGAAAATGTCACTCTTCACCTTACTCCCCTCTCCTCTTCGTCAGAAAATGTCACACTTCACCTTACCCCCTCCCCTTGCAACATGTCATGCTATATTACATAAGCTTATTGTCAAAAAAATCCCTGATGTCACACTTTTTGTAATCCTTCTCCCCTGTGTCATAAACTGTTATGATTTCCCGAACCCCTCAAAGCGTTACACCATTTGTGGAGAAGACCTCTAGGTGAAATATGTTAGAAGATTTATTTATTTTTTTTTTTTAATTGATGTGGTATTACTCGTGCAGTCAAAATTTCTTCTTTTTTGTTTGTGCTTGTGGAAGAGGGGGGAGGGAGGATTCGGTATCTATATCGAAGCAACCAAAAAAAAAAAAAAAAAAGAATGAATACAAATAAAATAAACAAAATAAAAACATTTTCAACTTGACCATCTCAGATTCTCATGAAACTGAAATTCTACTCTTTAACAACTTAAATTTATGTACACATAATTTTTAAAAAAAATCTATCATTCATAACTGATGAGTACTGTCTGAGATTCGTTAAAAAGCACCTTTTTTTCTATTTTATCGCAGTGCTTAAAAGTTTAACACAACTCTGTAGCCCCCAAAGAACTTAACTTGTATTGACATTATATTTAAAACGCATTTTACAAAATTCAACGCTTGGATTCAATACAGCTTAATGCCAACAAGACCCTAAGTAAAAGCACAATCAGTCGCCTACAATCAATAAAAACGGAACGTCATATAGGAGACAGTTTTCCTGTAACAACCATTACTTACAGGAAAGTGAAATGGCAATTTTGCGAATAAAGGTCAAGATTACGCTTTGCGAAGCTCAAGTGTGCCCTCATTTACATCGAAACTGCTCTTGTTCGAGAGGGGACCACACCCTGGTCAAGGGATTTACGCCCAGAAACGGAACGTGTTTCTTGTGTTCGTTCCTCGGTTTAGAACTTAGAGGGCTCTACTATAAGACGCCATTGCGAGAGGCTTCGATACAGGAGACTTTTCCCCCAAAAATATTTAGAAAAAAAATTTTGAATATACAGTTGAACTCGGTAAATCCGAAGTGTCAAACATTTACGATTTTTTTCGTATTAGCCGTTATTTGTAACAACCGTAAAAGAGCGATACTGTGTAAAAACGAAAAAATGCTTACCTATATATTTAGAAAATATTACTACACACACATTATAATCAATTAGTGCATTCAGAAAAAAAAAATCACTTATTTCATATAAATGAATGTTTTTTTAAAATATTGAAAAGGGAAGACGATAATCGACAATCGCGGAATAGGTTGTTAATCCACAACCTAAATCTAACTATTAGTACATTCAGGAAAAAAAATCACTTATTTCTCATAAATGAATGTTTTTGGAAAATATTGAAAAGGGAAGATGATAATCGACAATCGTGGAATAGGTTGTAATCCACAACCTAAATCTAACAATTAGTACATTCAGAAAAAAAATCACTCATTTCTTATAAATGAATGTTTTCGGAAAAAATTGAAAAAGGAAGATGATAGTCAACAATCGCGGAATAGGTTGTAATCCACAACCTAAATCTAACTATTAGTACATCCAGAAAAAAAAATCACTTATTTCTTATAAATGAATGTTTTTGGAAAATATTGAAAAAGGAAGATGATAATCGACAATCGCGGAATAGGTTGTAATCCACAAAAGAGGATGAACAGTTTTATCTCTGAATAAATTGTACTTTTCACAGGTAAGGCGTGATATAATATGGAGAGATTTTCTATGGAAATAATGAGGAATATTTTCTTCTCGCTACGCAATAGGACTTCTACTGCCTAAGTTTTGATCATTAATTTCCAAAAAAGAAATTTACAGTATTCAACAAGTAAAGAGGTCAGAAATTTTTGTTCGTCTTAGCTGAGACTTTCAATTTACTGTACGTATTACACGCGAAGTTTTAATTAGATATGAATGTAATTAGATAGCAAACCAAACTTAACGAGCAAAACGTTCGTTTCAGCCGTGATTTCGTATTAAACGGGATCGTATTAAGAGAATTCAACTGTATTTAGTTACACTACAGCCGACACCTGTGAATTTGGGATGCTGCATGGACAAAAGAAAAGAAAACTGGCTATTAGCCAGACCGGTAGCAGAATTTTCTTTAGAAACGTGCAACGTAAATTGAAAATCTAAAGATAGTCCGCAGGATAATCCGACATTAAATTAATCAGAAAATCTAAATTGTTTCCCAGAAATACGAGGAATGTTTTTAAAGTAAAAACCGTTTCGAAATTTAAAAATAATAATAATAATAACAAGTACAGATAGAGCAAAGAAATTTATTGCAAAAAAATCTTACCAGCCTTACGCAATTTTGTGACATTGCTCCCGTGATTTTCCAAGCATTTGCCATAGCGTGGTACAGATTTTTGTACACCTATTTTATAGAAAGTTGCGCCTGTGCAGTCAACATGTTCTCTGATTTCATCATTGATATTGTGCCATCGGCCAGACTTTAGATGTCGAAACAAATGACAGTTGCTGCGAGCGAGATCGGGGCAGTCCGGAGAATGTTCAAAAACGTCACTGCCAAAATCCTGTAAGAGTCCTCATGGTTGACTACACTAGCGGCAACTTTCTACGAATAGGTATACAAAAACTTGTACCACGCCATGACAAATGCTTGAAATACAAGGGACCAATGTCGAAAAATAGCGTAATGTTGGTTGATTTTTGTGCAAGAAATTTCTCGCTCTATCAGTACTTGTTCTTTTTTTTTAACGGTACTTAATTTAAACACATCCCTCGTACCTAAAAATAAGATGCTAAACTTAAAAACTACAAGAATATGCCAACTGCAGATTCATCTCAGAAAATGCGTTGCGAATTTTCGTTCGCTAAAATTCAAGATTTTTTATCTTTAAAAACATTTTTTTCCTCTAACTAAGAAAGAGTTCGCAAACTTTCTCAAGAATTTGCGACGTAAGTCACAGCGTCATGCAGTTTCTGCTACCGGGGTAGTCAGGGCTTAGTTTGTATGGGAACTCACAGGAGCTGAGGTCCAGTATTTGTTTTCAATTTCATGGAGATTTTCCCAAATTGGATGGATTTCGGGTTATTTATGCGAGAAAATAAATACTGAAGAATATACTGCCGTGCTAAGCACAAAACTGGTATCTGCATTTTTTAAAATCAAAATTGAGTTACGGTCACCAGATAGTTCTTAGCCACCTATTCCCCCTAAAAACAATGTTTTAAGGTCATTTGTCAGTGGGAAAAATTATTTAAAAAATTCTGAAAAGACTGCATCTGAATAAAGTACTGTGAAACCTGTGTAAGTTGACCACGTGTGGTGCACTTCTTTAGTGGTCAACTTAAGCAGGCGGTCAACTTATAGAGATTGAATTATATGATAAGATCTAATTCTGTGCTTGAAAACCTGTGCCAACTTACCAGGGTGGTCAACTTTACAGGTTTTACTGTACATGGAGGCAAACGGTAATTACTCATTTTTAATTCAGCAGCAGATACGACTTTTGCGCTTAGCATGGCAGTATAGGCAGCCAGCAATTTTTTTTTTCTTTTCAGAAACTGAGCCCTGGTTACCGTACATTTATCACTCCCCCACTCCTCCTCCCGCAAAATGAAAGATATAATTAAATTACGTAACTGCTATTAAAAAAAGTCATCAAGTGAAGTAGAAATATTTTTTCCGACTTGATATTGCAGTAAATATTTTTCCCTATTTTAGAAGGAAACATTAGAACTTTCTCTCTTGATTGATAACACCTGCGCTTTCGTTCTTTTACAGCACGACGCAGTCATGACGCGAAAGCATCGAATCATTACGTCGTTCAACAGGTGGAAAGTTAATGGTTGCGTTCGAAATGAACAATATGGAATAAATATCTGGAACGAAAAGTGGCATATCATTAAGATGGCGGAGAAAGTTTTCTGAAAGCCGTATGAGCCGAACTTGAAAACCCGCACAGAATCAGAGTGGGGACTTTTGTTCGAAAAGTTTTCCCCGTACTACAGTTAACTCGGTGGCAGTTACTTTATTTGTTGTAAAAATTCTGTCATGAACTCTATTATAACAACCAGAAAATCTGGTTCCGTCACTTACCCCAAAGCCGTAAGGTTGATTGCTTTAAAACGTTATCGGCTATGCAAGCCCAAATCTATAAATTTTGCACATTAAAAAACATTCGCAACATTTGTGTTGTTAAAGACTACGCAGTTAGAGAAGTTTGTGACTTGAGTTATAAAATAAAACAGCTTGGATTTAAGTTCTTGTTAGTGCCAAAACAAATTACAGCTTTTGCATTTGTAAGTGAAAGGAAGTTTGAGTAGCTTTAGGGGTTAAAGACTAGCCAAAGATGTCACTAGATTGGCATTGCTGAAAAGATATTGTGCACATTACTCAATTTTTAGATTAAGTATTTTTTGCATGGATAATTAAATTTGAAGAGATTTAACGTAAGATACCAACAGACTTATGTTGTAACCGCTCCTAACATAATCTTGTACCGAACGATAATCTATTTCCTATTTATCCTTCGATCTAATCTCGTTTTACGTCTGGAACCATGAAACATATTTAAAAACTTTCGGAAATGGATAGGTATTTCATTGATGAGATTTGCCCAGTTATAATGGGTTTCGCATCATAAGACAGATTGGACACAATATCTAATCGAAGGTTCAATAGAAATCATTGATTCCTCCATGGAGATATTTGAATTGCATGAAATCAGTCAATTAAATTCAATTCAAAAGGAAGCCTTTTATCAAAAAGATCGATATAAACAACATTGTCTGAAAAACATTTAAATATTTTTTGAATCACTGGAAAAATTATGTTGTTGGTACCGACTCTTATTTGCATTCGATATTTTGAATTTTATTCATTATTTTATCGCTGAATGAAGGATGAGAAGTATTGATATAAAAAGGGGGGACAAGTGAATATTTTCTCAAATAAATTATTCTACAATATGAGTCCACATATATTATATTGGAATCATTACAGAACAAATTAGACAATGTATTATATTATTCACTCTATATCGGTGCTGTGATTTCGGCATTTTATTTCAAAGAAATTATTTTAAACATTTTGAATTTATCCGAGCTTCTGACATGGATATGAATTCTATTTATTAGGGGAAAAAAGCAGTAGTCGTAGAGGATCATATGAGCCACGAGAAGCCATTAAGCAAGCAAAGATAGGAATTGAAAAACGCACGCAATAATCTTCCATTCACGACTGCACGCATCATCATCATGACGAAAATAATCGAAGACAGATGTCGCTGGGATCCTTCCATGCTGGGATTACGACCATTGGCTGCGGCTTGGGCAACAGACCGTTGCCAAAACAACAAATAATTCTCCGAAAAGAATACGAGCGCGTGTTTCTTTCCGGTTAGATAATAATGAACACAATATAAAGAAGACGACTGTGTGAGCGATTGCGGCATAATGTCACTTTGCAAGTCTAGATCTGATAAAGATTTAGCATTACGACGGGCGGATCCAGGTAACTTTGACAGTGGTTCAAGAGGTGAATGAAATGTGTGTCTTTCCGTGTAGTATGTTAAGTGGTAGCCATCATTTGATCAGATCTTGATTACTAAATAAAATAATCACGTGCTAAGGCACCATGGGCTAGGAGGCAGACCCGTCATTTGTGTGTGTGTGTGTGGTGGTTTGGGGGGGGGGGGGGCATGAGCGGGTGACTGTCCTCTTGGGCTCTGGCTTTGATAAATTAATGTGTTATGTGTTTGCATATAAGTGGGCCCCCTTGCTGTTTTTTGATATAATATACAAGGAATAGGTGCTCTTTGACACCGTAAGAAAAAATTTGAAATGATGTGTCTGGTGGGAGGGATTTTACACAGCAGAATGTTTGACAAAGAAAACGCGAAGATTTGCAGATAAAATAATAAAGTTATTGCAAGTAGTACTTGTTTTGGGGTTTTAAGGAACCTCTTTTCCGATGCAGAAAACGTTCCTTAGTTCCTCCAACGCTAAACAGAGGCCACCAAAAGGCTGTAACGTTGATTTTATCATTTATAAACAAATGATAGAATATCTGCTTGAGGAAAATGTACTTTTCAGCAATAAAGATAAATTTACGTCAGTTTAGGCTTTTTTTTAAAGAATATATGTCTCATAACATAGTCCTAGAGTGAAATATAAGAAATATATTTTATAATTATCAATTAATTTATTAATTATAATTATATATATATATATATATATATATATATATATATATATATATATATATATATATATATATATATATATCGAGTTGCTCCGTTATTGTATTTGCTGAAGCGAGAAACTTGTTTTCCCAGTGAGATTTGATTCTTGGTTTAAAAAAAAACAATACTCAACAAGTTATTTTTAGAGTCAACTAAAAAAGCTATTCCGTGATCTACTATTCTTTGTATACTATTTCAGAATTTGTTACCATAGAAAGCCCCTTCAATAATACTAAAATATGATTCGCTTCTTGCACGTAAGTAAGCACAATTATCAACTGAAATTTAAGTTTAAAGGAATTGAAAGGCCTCAGAGAAGAACAATTTAAGTCCATTTGTCTTCCCAAGGCAGGTTACCGTTGCAGGCAGGTTCATCTGGAAGAGTCAATAATCGAACAGGAGGCAGAAGTTCTCTCATTTAAGTTGAGACTGCCAAATAACTGGTAGCTAAAATCAACTAGCACATCAGTTTTACTGCGTATTACCTAAGTTTTTGCTTTCAAAAGAGTTGAACAGAGCCTGCGGCATTTAAATGGTGTGCAAAATTGATTTTAACTATCAGTTTGTGGATAATCTCAGCTTCGATGAGAGAACATCTGCCTCCAGCTCGGTTGTTGACTATTCCAGATTGATGACAGGCGAGTCTATTGCAAGGACGAAACCGCAGTCTCTGGATGTCATAACCGGCTGTCAGCATATTGCATGTTGATTTTTGATGATGTTAGGGGAAGAGGGCCTTTTTTAGGGCTCTCCTCCAGAAATGTTACGGAATTGAAATCCAAAACACTTGTGGTCAACATTTGTAAACCATAGGATACGTAGTGAAGTATAAGAAATAAAAATCAATCGCCTCTCTCTTAAAAAATTTCAGGATCCGTCCTTTTATTTTCATTTGATGATCTTCATGACTTGCAATTCCTTGTGGACATTATTTAGCCATCTCCTTTTCGGTCTTCCTCTAAGTCTATTGCACATTAGCTTCCAATATAGAAGTTTTACCACTCAATTATCACTAAGCGAAAATTAAAGTTCGTACTTGAAGTTGAAGTTCTTTTTTTTTGGGGGGGGGGGGGGTCAAAGTAAAAGTACATAATTTTATGGACCCACCACAAGTATGTCACTCGGTGTGGCCAAGTCAGGATAATTGTTGTGCGCAGGAAGGTCTTAAGAGAGTGGAAAATTTTGTGTTGAAAAAAAAAAGATTTGGTTTTTAGTCTGAATTATACAATTTCCAACACCGCCTAGCAAAAATTTAGTTATTTTTAAGCTATACCTCAAGATAGTTCGCCCTTTAATATTTCCTTCCTTTAATTATTTTTACTTTCAATAACTCGTGACTGAAGATTTCCTATTCCCATCTTGCAGCAGCACTTATAGACGAAGAAAGGCATCAAAAGGTTAATGCCTGTTGACAATTATTTCCATCTGCGCAATCGCTCTCCAACAAGATACTCACCCCTCCTCCCTACCTACACAAAAGATCTCTAAGAACAAGCCTGATTGAAAACTCAGCACTACCTGCTCGCTAATCGTTCGATAAATCCCTGGGTCACGTCGTCCCAAACGATCTAACCGGACAATAACAAAAATCGTCTTTTTCGTGTCTCTGCTAATCGTTGCAATCTCGAACCTCAATCTTCGAACGGGTCGGTTCACTGGCCTGTCGTGCCCCACACAAAAGAGCGAAAGTGAAAGAGGGATGGAATGAGAAAAGATTCGATCTTGTTCCAAACTTTCTGCTTTATCACCACTTTGTTAGAAGGAATCGTCTAGAACGATCTTTTTTGCCTGTGGCTTCTTCAAACTGCACGATATTTTTAGGAGCATTTGTACAAATTAACCTGAGTTTTATTTGAACGCTCTTGTATCTATTTTTTTTTTTCAATTTATGTCAAAAATTGTTGTCAAAGGTCAATGAAATATTTAGACATACTACAACTACCAATTTTAAATTTAATAGTACTGTAGAATTTCATCAATCCGGACTAATAGGGGACCCTGGTCGTCCAAATTAACGTAACGCATTAAACAAAATTACCAATAAATTGAGTCAAGTACATCAACAAACTACAGTACAGAGTAAAAATTGTATTTTGAGTTCAAGAGTGAAATGTAAAACTGGATGAGAGAAAATTATAAAAAATACGAAATACGGCTTTCAAAAATTCATCATTTTGCAAACTCGCCTGTTATTTATACAGTGTGTGCTGCACATCTAAATGTATGTCCGGATTAAGCGACGTCCGGTTTAATAGAGTCCGGATTAATGAGGGTTTACTATACCTTACCTAATACCTTAAAACAATCCATGTAAGAAACATAAAAAATTCCGGAAGACAAGCATGCATTTTTTTTCCCAATGAAGAGAAATTTTATAATCAATTGTCAATTGAATGGGTGGCGGAAAAACGTTGTATGTTGAAAACAACAACTTTTCACTGCAGCCAAAAAACGAATCTGCTTAGGGCAATGTACTGAACAAGCCGCTGAGAGCAAGATACAACGTTTACGCATTCAATTACCTACTCACTTCCCATTGCAAAGAAGCTCCAAGGCAAATTTGCAACATACAATGTTCTTCCATCAATTATGAACCATTCATTTACAAGGTCAATGCCAATTAGTGCATTTTCTAGCCGTTTAAACGAACTATAAACACAGGTGATTCATTCTCTGTGGACTAGGTTCACCGTTTTTTTTTTTTTTTTGAAAACCTACATACAACATTTTTCCCGCCTCCCATTCAATTGAACAACTTCTCCTCCTCCTGGGTTTCAAAACATAATGTAATTAAGGGTCATTCCATAGAAATGTCAACCTCAACCCCAGACTTTTTTTTTTCCCCCACAAAGCCTAACTGTGACCTATTATTTCATTCAGCATACTTTCTAGTACATAAATCCAGTAACAATTTGCTAAAATTTCTTCGGTGTTTTTCTTCTGGCTCTAAACGCACGAGGTTGTAGAAAAGGCTTAGCATACGCAAAAAAACATGCGTTAAGTTTTCTTGTTGTGTAATGTAAAAATTTCAGCAAATTTTTAAAAAATCTATGTAAATTCTAAATGATTAGATGTTGGCCCAATAAAATTGACTGTTCTTTTTGCATACATTGTAAGATAAGTATTTAATTAGTTTGGTTATTTCACTGAAAATATTTACGTTACGTTAGTCACGAAAATGTACTATTTTCTGCTTAAAAATTAAACCAGATGATTGAACCAAACAGCTCTTTTTTATTTTCCTACCTCTGTATCATATCTACTTAAAAAGTGCAAAATATTTATTTTAGTATCAGTAGATATAAAATAATTAGTGTGACTAACGTAACATTTGAGCTGTGACTAACGTAACAGTTTGCATGTGACTAACGCAACATTTTAAAAATGACTGCTAACATTTAAAACTTATGTAATTTAATGTACATTTTCATGAACAATTTTGAATAAGTAGGCATTCTATATTGATAAAAATATTTAGGGTGAAAAATACCAGTAATATTACATTGTAGACCTTGTCTACTTAGAAAAGTACTTTTTTAAAGGTCCTTAAAAAGATTCTTCGAATTTAAATAATTATTATTTAAAAAAAAGGCGAGTAAAGCAAAATGAGTATTCTACTGAATGTGCATTCAGCACAAGAATCTAAGCAAAAGAATTAAGAAAATAGAAAGACAGTCTTAACAAAGGAGAATTTCTCTCTTTTATAGAAAATACATCTCCACCTATTATTAAAATGAAGTAATGGCAGCTCGTTGGAAAACATTTGAAGATGTTACATGAGACAGTGACAATAAGCGCTGATGCAGTATATTTCAGAAAATGCATGAATGATCATTTAAAAATTTAAGCATTTGCGGTGATAATCTGGAATTAAAATGCATTCTGTAAAAATGTTCAAATATATTTTCTTCAATATTACATTTTAATTCATGATGCACAACATTATTCGTTCGATGAATCATTAAACCTTAAAAATTAATATGCCGTTGAAAAGTACTACGGAGTTTCTTATAACGATAACTAGTATATCGGCAGAATACTAGAATTTGGTGAAACTATCAACTTGTATAAAGTTAACTTTTTAAAAAGATATATTTAGGATTTAATTTGCCCAAAAATGATGTTATTCAGTTAGTAAAAGCAGTTTATTATTTTTTTTTTTTTTCGCACATTCAAATTGAGTTAATTGAACTGAATCCTCCCATTCAATTTCTTACACTATTATGGAAACAAATAAAAGAAAGAACCATAATGAAACATAAAAAAGGTTCATAAAAAGTGTAAAAGTAATATAAAAGAGCAAGATATTAATTACAAAAAGTTTTTTTATATGCATTCATTGTTTGTTATTCGATGGTTACGTTAGTCACACACAGTTTTTCGTAAAAGTACCATTAAGGGCCAAAAAAAGATTCATCTGCAATAAATCTGTAGTATATTTTTTAAAACAGAATGTTTACCTCTTACAAATATATCAGCCAATTTTAAATGCCTGCGTAACTTTCAGAAAAATGTGTCTCATAACGTAAGCATTGTTTCTCAGGGTTTCAAAAATGTTACTTCAGTCACGATGCCTTTTTTGGTGAAAAAATACCTGCCAGCGCTTATTTTGCTTCAAATTCTTGGTAGAAATGAAAAATAGTCATCTTGTACATTTTAAATCTGCATATTAAACCAAAAAAAAAAAAAAATTACTTTTACTCCCGGTGTAAGTAAAAAAAGTAAGAAAATCAGCTGCGAATGTTACGTTAATCACTATGGAATGACCCTTAAGCATTTAGCTTGTATTTCGATGTTTTTTTTGCAAAAATACATTGAATTCATACATACCCCCCCCCCCTGAAATGACGGGTCTGTGAAGAACTCCTAATAGTTATCAAACTAGACAAATTAACGCGTCTCTAAGTATTAAGCGTTTAACTATATCAACAGGCCTTCAGAAAAGCATTTATCCAAAAACTGAAATTAGTATCCTTCCCTATTGACAAAATTTATTGCATCGTGAAACTTAAATCACGACATTCTACTTCAAAAAGCAACACCATAACCAATGAAGCGCTTAACATGGCTCACTGCAACGGAAATTTTCCGCTCTGAACGAAATTGGGGAAATTCCTTCTTAGCATACACATCAGCGAGATCGAAAAAGAACTATTTTATCCAGAGAACTACATCAGAGGTTGTCTCGATCGAACGTTCGAATCAGAATGCATAATACATGGTTTTTAAAATAGAATTTACATGGAACACATGCTTGAATTCGCCATGTAATGCGATTTTCGTTAAATGTAAGTGTAAGAGTTACGGCGATTCGATTTTGTGCGTAGTTTATACAAGCAATGTTGGTTGCTAGGAAATGCAATTTTGGTGTGGATTAGCTTTTTTTTTTTCCTATAAATTTTACTTGGCTGGAGAACAATTATTTTTCTTCTGCTTTGAGTTTAAAACCTTACAAAAAAACAGGTGGTACATTTTTAATATGGAATGTTGAGTTATAATAAAATTAATGCAAGAATTAAAACCATTTAAATTTCAAGAGGTACCGGATACAATAAAAGCTACTGCAGAACTAAGAATTAATTATGCTGAAACTTTTGTTGAGTCTAAATTTCTGTGCTCACTAGAAACTTTTAAATTACATTTTAATTGTTATGTATATATTAGATTAAATTTGCAATAACCAAAATGTTTTATTTGAATTTCGATCATACGTCTTTTCATAGGCTGCTGGTGCATCAAAAAAGTTGGATGGGGGGAGGGGGGGGGGGCAAATGAAGTGTGGGGGTTTGGGGGAGGCACAATAAAATCTGATGTTTTCCTTTTATCTTTCTTTTTAAAAAAAAATAAAATTAAGCTTTATTATTGGATTTTAATACTGCTGATTGAATGACCTCTGAAAATGGAATTTGGGATCAAAATTCGGAACGTATGGGCAATGTAGATTCCCCCTTCTAATTCAAAGGCTACCTTTATGAAATAATATGAGAAAAGTCCCTTTATGTATAATTGGAATTTTCAGTTTTTACTTTTGTGAACTAAATTAATCCTTCGAGTAAAAATCACTTTTCAACCGATTGTTATTTTTTAACTCTGAAGAGTCCGGGTGGCAGTTGCTCCTCTCATCAGGAAAGAAAATGAGTCAACAAGAATCGCAAAACAAAGCGAGCTGATGTGTGCATCACATGACTTCCTTTTACACCAACTTAATGTTATTTCCCCATTACTGGCAATTTTAATGTGATTCAATAGTTAACTCTCTAAATATCACCAACAGTGGCCAAATTGAAACCAGATATATATATATATATATATATATATATATATATATATATATATATATATATATATATATATATATATATATATATATATATATATACAGGGGCGGCAAATAGGGGGGGTCAAGAGGGGGCGGTTGCACCCCCAAATTTTTTGAGCAGAATGATAGAAAATGGGTGAATTCAATTTACTTAAGTCGTAAATAAATGTTCACTAAAGGAAATCTCGCTGGTTAAGCAATTATTTGATGAAACTCGACACATTCTCAGACTAGAAGAAGTGTTTTTCGTTATTTGGATGATGACTTAGAAATTCATGAAGTATTTTCGGCTTTTTCAGAACATAGAAAACTGATAGAAAATCATGGTTAATTTTAACTAAAGACGACATTGCCTCATATAGGCTAAATATTTCACACTTGTGTGCCCAGTGTTACGATGGTATGTCCAATACGAGAGGCTCGTGAAAAGTGGTGTGGCAGCATGGTTTTCACAAGAAATTTCCTTGATATTTTACATTTAATTTTACGCTCATTTTTTAATGTTTATTTAATGAGTGTTCATTGCTTTCTTCTGCTAGAAACATGTTTCAGCTGCTCAATACACTATAATGTTTTCATAGAAACTTCTTCAAAATGCATGTGATTATTAAAAAAGAAAAGACATATTAACCAAATACCGTTTATGGGGCTCTATAATTATGCAATCGCGGAGTGACACAAGATAATCTTCAAGAGTTAAAACGATAAAACCATTTCTCTATAACTTCAAAGCAGTGATTTGACGACTGGAAGAATTATTGCAAAACGATTCTTTCAATGATGAAAAAGCTCATGCCCTTTAGCATGTATGACTTCGTTTGAATTTTTATCCAATTTGTTTGTATCGAGTTTTTGAAAAATGCTTTACTCTATCAAAATCTATATCTTCAATCCGCTACTCGACTATTCAAACCATAGTTCAATCTACAATCGATCTGTGTGTACATTTCAATCAATCGTGAAATTTTTCAAAAAAAAAAAAAAAAATTCTTCCTCCTAGCCAATTTTAAAGAGAACAAAAAAAGAAAAAAAAAAGTGACAAAAATCTACATGATGATGTGAAGTCAAACATTGATTTTTGAATATTTTGTATGAATTAATACATTCAGTTTCGAATGAAATTAACACAAAATTTGATGATAATTATTTTTCTGTATGGTTATTTGGATTGGATTTTGAAAACGAAAAATAAAATGTTTCAACTGTGAGTAAAATTTTTAGCATGAGGAAAGAACAATTACAAGCAATATACCGACAGAATGGTTTTCACATACAGAGACTGCAGTTTCGTCCTTATTATGGGCTCATCAGTCTGGAATAGTGAATAACAGAGCTGGAGGCAGATGATATCTCATTGAAGCTGCGATCACCGACATGACTAGATTATTCAATGATGAAAAGTTTAAGCCCCTCACAGTTTTAGAAGTAGCATGGGCGATTTTGAAGAGCAAGATATAAAAAGTGCTTTTATACATAACTTTGTGTTACTTCAATTATTTTTTAACTATTACAATCGGTTCAGCTAGTAGAGTCAGATTTTTTTTTGTGTCTCAGGAGGTTAGAGAAATATTTTCGAGGCACAAAGGGGGAAAAAATACCTTTTCTATTTAGCTGAACTGGCAAAACAGCACGACATTGGGCACTGATAGATTAGTAACACGATTCCCTGCTCTTCCGAATTCGAAAAATCATGCATTATAATTTTCCCAAAAGGTATAAAATCATTAGCAGCGAGATGTTTCGTATGATAAATTTTTAGTCAATGAATCAAAATTTTAATTGTTTCTAAACACTAATTTTATTCATACTAAACCGATTTTATGACAACTTCTTGTTACCTAATGTGTATTTGGTTTCGCTTTGGGTTATACATATTTAAAAAACTCGACCCCCCAAATGAAATGGTGAAATGCCGCCCCTGTATATATATATATATATATATATATATATATATATATATATATATATATATATATATATATATATATATATATATATAAAATAAGCAAGCCAAATTCCAAATATTAAACAAATTATATAAAAATAATGATGATAAAAAGGAAAATTGCAAATAGTTATTAAAAAGGAAAAGATAAAGTATGAATCCAGAGCTCAACAGCCGTGGAGGATCATTAAATATGGTCAAAAGAACAATTTTTTTTAACAATGAACTAAAAGAGAATGTTTAAGCTCCAGTACATGCAATATAGAGTAACATTGGGCAAATGCACCACATGCTAAACAATAAACAATAAACAAGGGCTCAAACCTAATCATCATTATTTTTATATAATTTGTTTAATATTTGGAATTTGGCTTGCTTATTTTATATTTACTTGGCTTTTTTGTCGCCAAGTTGGCGACAAAACTTGGCGACCAAAACACTAGCGATATATCGCCAAGTGTCCGCCAAATTATAACACCACTCGAGTTTGCAGCGAAATTAACAATGATTTCCCCACAAAAAGGTGCAAAACCCCCCTGTAGACACACCCGATTGCAACCAAAAGGGGAGGTTCACAACTAGACCCTACTAGGAGTCTACGTACCAAATTTCAACTTTCTAGGACATACCGTTCTTGAGTTATTCGACATACATACGCGCATACATACATACCTACATACGGACGTCACGAGAAAATTCGTTGTAATTAACTCGGGGATTGTCAAAATGGATGTTTCGGGGGTCTATACGTTTTTAGGCACTTATCCGCGTGTGGTCGGGTTCAAAAAAAAAAAAAAAAAAAACTCAACATTCATTCAGGAATGCGCAAAATGGAAATTAAGGCCGATTTTTGAGTGAAATTTTTTTCGTGAATACAATACTTCCTTTTTTTGTAAAAGGAAGTAAAAATGGAAGTAAGGAAGGTAAAACCAGCTGAAAATCGAGAGACAGTTTAAAAAAATAAGTTATTACATGACTCTGATGAAGAAACCTTAGAAGATGGTAATTATTTTTGTCCGTCCGTTTTCAGATTGACGAGAAATGGTCACACGTAAGATGTGCTAAATCCGTGGTTCCCGACTTTTTTGAGCCTATCGCCCTCTTCTTGAAGCTGACTGACACCTGTCACCCCCCGCCTTTCTTCCTTGATAAAACCATAAATTGGCGCTAGTGAACATCGATATTACTTATTATTGATGGCAGATATTATTGATCATTGACGTAACTAACATAAATGTCGAATTTGAATTTGAAGTAAAATGCATACAATAAAGCAATTTCATCCAATCACTCCAATACCAAAAAGATAAATAAAGAAGTAAAATTTGTTAGTTTCTTTTTCTTTCTTTTCCAAAACGAACAGAACTCGAAGTTTAATATAATAAGTTAAAATCACTGATGTTCTTTTCAAAAATACAGTCGACTCCCGCTACAACGCGATCCGACTTACGCGAAATGGCTATAACGCGATTCCCCCCCCCCCCGGTAAGGAATTTTATTCCTAACGCGAATTCTTCACCCGCAACACGAAAAATTTCCGAGGGGAATCGCGGTTTTTTCGTGATTGGACCTTCATCCTTTTGGCATCACTGAGAGCGGAAGTTCCTACACCGTACTAGTCTGAACATCGCTTATACAAATAACTCTATACGCCACATTTTCCATTTATTTTTTTCATTCTATATGGGAAAGTTAATGAAATATAATGACACCTAAGAGCGCTGTTTCGTTTAAAGTTTGTGAAGATAGAAGGAAAAAGAGAAAGTTTCAAAAACTATAATGCATTTGTTTTTTTTACTACATAATGTACATACCGTAGTGGTTTATTTTACGTCTTCCATTCCCATTGATCATTGATTTTGTGCATCGTAGCAGTTTTTTATGTTAAATAAAACTTAAAAATAAATAAATAAATAAAAATTCAATTTTTTATTTAAGAAACAGTAATGTATAGTTAAGAAATGGGTTTTAACAGTTTGAGGTGGTGTTTACAAGTGTCCTTTCCTTAATCGTATAGGTATGTTTATCAACGTTTTTAAACATACCCTTTTCCACAACGCGAAATTTCAACTTACGCGAAGGGTCTTGGAACGCATCCCTCGCGTAAGTCGGGACTAGACTGTAGTACATTCTTTTAAAAAAATATTTTCTTTTTATGATGGAATGAATGAGAATATGAGGGAATTAAAAACGCCGACACTTAAAATTTAAAAAAAAAAGAAAGAAAATGAAAATTTTTAAACTTGGCGATGAAGGATGAAATAATTCCTGAAGGTTTAACCAAGGAGTAAGGAGGAAGCAAATAAACTTAAATTTGTTTCTTTTTATCTGTGATTCCTTGTCTGAACTCTTAGCTATCCGTTTTGAATACGTTTCCAATTGCAATATTCGCTGGCATTTTCACATTATTATTTTGTCTCTTAAATGCCCAATGCCCCTTTTGGCAGCGATTGACCGCAGGTCGGGAATCATTGTGCTAAAGGATTTGTCTGAGTATGCTTGAATTGTGAAAGCTACTTTTTAGATTATGATGACTAAACTAATGAGTTTCAGTTTTTTTGATTGATTACTTTTTGGCTTAAGAGTCAACATTTGATGTTTTACTGATAAAGTATAATTAATGCTTCATTAATTTTTATTAAGTTTATGTTAAAGAATACTCTGTCTTCAAGTTTAGTAGAAACTTTTTCTATGTTTTCATGAGAAATAATACCAAATGTAATTATATGCGAAAGTTTTTATTTCATTTAAGCTCTCAATTTTGGTTAAGTGTTAGGTCCAAAGTTAACATATTTTTTCACCATTGAGGTATGAAGCTGTTCTAAAAACTTGCAAACATTAAAATGCTGTGTTTTTTACTCAAATTAAGTACAAAACTGATTACTGTCCGACCACGGATTGTGTGGAATTTTCAAACGTCCATATAAGACGAATCTATCTGAATGAGGGGGGAAAGTAAAAATTTGATGCCGATATTCCGCTCATTTGAATGATACTCTGCTTCTGCAAAAGCTGGTATCGCTAAAAAAATAATAGGTTCGTCCATTTCCGGCTGTAAAATGGATGTTTGTCTTTCCATACAATCCGTGGTCAGACAGTAATTAGTAATCAACGTAATGACGTACAAAATTAGCAGATTACTGCTAATTTTGTGCGTTATAACGTTGTTGATTTCTATTTACTTCTCTGCGCAAAGGTAGTTATTTATTTCTTACGAAATTGATTGTTCTGAATAAAAACTCTCAGATTCGGTTCGTTTTTTACTGTCACAACTTGCCCCCGATGGTTTAACAACCAACCCCTGGCAGGCACGGGGCTAAAAGTTACATAACCCTTTTCCCAGAATTCGCTAGTTCATGCAATTCACTCAAAAGCAAGCACCTAATATTATTTTTAAATATGAAAGTATATGAGTTACTTAATCAAAAAAAAAAAATAAATAAATTTGCTCAAAGTAATCAAATATTCAAAAAGTAAGGACGATTTTTTAAAAAAATGTTACACTCCTATATTTAAGTACGCACAAAATGAAGAGCTATTAGTCAACGATTTGAAACCACATGAATAAATATTTTGGCCAAGAGCCGAAACTCCCCCCCCCCTCCCTCCCCCAATGGCCTACTCATTATATTTATTTATTTTTTTTGAATTACCTTAGGTGCTAGATCCTTTTAAAAATTAGCAACATTTTTTAATAAGTAATTACTTTCAATAATTAATATAGGTTCAACTAAAACATTTTCTTACCATTAAACTTCATTGCATTTTACGTAAGTCCCGTTGAAAAGAACATGGTAACTGATTTCAGAAACTGGTGAGCTCTTGACTGTGGAATCTGATCCTCAAAACGTAACATGTGTCCTCACACAAAATTGAGGTTCTAGAAACAGATCTGCGCCATCTGTTTATGAAGCCTTAAAAGAGGCGACACAAAAATAATAGACACCAACGTCACTCTTTCCATAAAGGATTTAAGAGGCACTTGTGCAACTTCACTTTGGTATAAACGGATTAGAAAAGACGCAGATTGAAGTCTTGCCAGCGTCATAAACTGCGTTTCCACTGATTATCACATGTGACTAAACGTTATATAACGTGACCAGAATCAAAGATGCGCAATTCTAATAATAGAAGCGTCGCATATCTGTCAAAACTAGGATTGCCTGTACTAGCCATGCTAGCACTTTATTTCCCGCAAAAGTAATTCTTCCCAAACATATTATAACATTTCAGAGATAAGGTTGCGCAATTCTAATAGAAGCGTCACGTGCCACTCAAAACTTGGATTACCGATAATAGCATCTTATTTCCCAGAAAAGTAATTCTTCCAGAGAATTTTTTTATAACAATTCAGGGTTAAGAATGCGCAATTCTAATAGAAACGTTGCATGTCTGTCAAAACTTGAGTTTTCTGTACTAGTATCTTATTTCCCATAACAGTACTTCTTCCGGAGCATATTACCAAAGAATATAGATAATGGAGAAGAACTTTCACTTCGAGACCGGTTTGTAAGCTCCGCAGAGAAAATAAATTACTAACGAAAACATGTTTTGGGACAAAAGCCGACATTTAGGAACAAATTCGTCGCCAACGGTGAACTGGCTTGGCGGAGGGTTGCCATTTCCTCGCGGGAGTCGGGGAGACACACCCCCCATGGAGATTCTAAAGCCTTTTGTATCTGAAGATTTGAAGAGTTCCAGATGTTCAATCGTTCTTCTCTTTTAACTAATGTACTCATTTGCTACTGTTGAAAAACCGCAACTGATACCGCGATTTTTCTCTTTGAGTGGGCCTGGAAGAAGTGTCATCGCGCCGTTCGACCCCTGAGCGTTGTGCGAACTAATGCATCTACTAATCAGAATGAATTCGCCCTAAATTTCCCCTTTTACTGATCATTGAGGGAAGAAACATTATTATTTATTTCCACTTTTGCTGATTTATATCATTGAGGTTGTAAAAACAAAATAACCTTTTTGGTCTGCTACGGGAGTTGTTTTAGGGGAGTATTCTTCTTTTTTTTTAATTTAAAGAAATGGTTTAAACGAAGAAATAAATTTAAAAGTTTCTCTAGCAGCTCTAGTTTTCAGATAATTTCAGCTGCTTTACCCAAATTATGCAGTTTTAACTCCATTTTATGCATTTCTAAATCAAAGTGTAGGCTTCTGAAACAAGGACTGCCTCCAGCATGTTTGCTCTGCTATAATCAGTTGGCAGTCTAGTTACATTCAGAAAAACTCACTACATGAAGTAAATATCTAGTAAGTTTAGTAACAAGGCTTCAACGAATTGCGGTCAACTTGTAAGTTCTTGCAATGCATATATTCGCTTTGCGTGATGTGTGACGAATTGGATCTTTGTATGTAATATTTTCAGGGTCCGACTAATGTAGACAATAAACAAAATTTTTTGGGGGTCCTCTACAGTCAAACCTTATAAACAAAAGCATTAATAAAGAATCAGGGGTGGTAGTTTCAGGGGTGTTCAGGTGTTAAATCACTTATTCAAAGCAACCCACACTTGTACACATGAAAAACTAGATAAATTCAGGAGAGTACCTTAATTTTCTTACATAGAAACTGCAGCAATTTTAGTATTTTTGGGTCTCTTAAAAATTGGGGACCCATGGCCAACAGCCTAATTGGTCTGGTTGGTAATTGAGCTCTGATTCTTTTGTATAATACACTTTGAATAAAAATTCCATTATTTGTTTTTCATTTGATCTATGGATGTAACTTAAACCCATGTCACAAATATTTCAATGTTATGTTTTAGAAATTTGAGCTCCTGCGCAAAAATTGATGCCCCGTAAGAAATGCTTTGGTGAAACGGATGCAACGTGAAAATGCAACTTCAGACCGTTTAGTTACATTCATTCCAATAAAAGATTAAACAAAAAATAAAAAGTGTTAGCATCTCACCCCTCCCCCCCCCCCCCCCCCGCACACACAACCGTACTCCGATTTCCCTGCTTTCCTTAACAAGGAGGAACAAGCGAAGTCTTAATTACATCGTATGCAATACTTCACACTTCACTGTGGCATTTTATGTAGAGGTCAAGTCCACCGAGAAGTTAATCGGGTCAACGAGAGAACATGAACCAACGGGACCCTACCTTACCCTAGCCTTGTCAAATAGAAACGCAGCTAAAAGGGAGCTAAGAAAATACGAACCTGTACAGCGAAATAAATGCGGTGTGCTGATCTTCTGACAACAAGCTTTAGCTATAAACTATCTGAATTCTATTTAACGTGTAAAAAAACCACCTAATAAAATAAGTACAGATTTTAGCTTCTGAGAATTCCTATGCAAACTAAGCTCTGACACGGGACATCTTGTGGCTGCATAAAGTTTAAAAATTTCATACGACTTATTCATACAAATGTATCGAAATTTATTTTGGATTTTAAAAAAAAATGTTGAAAACTCTCATAACTGTCTCTCTAGTGAAAGTCACTGGTTATTCTTTGTGCGGACTCGTCTCCAGATTAGAGGTGCTTTAAATGCAGTTTTACCTACACGGGTATGTACTAATTTGTGAGGTTTATTTTATTATTTTTTTTAAACTTTTAAATTACTCAAAAAATCATACATGTTTCTACAATCAACTCTCTTTAGAATACGCAACCAGTTTCGAAGAAGGCAATGCAAAATGATGGTAACAGTAAACGAAATGCTCTCGTAAATTATTTTAAAACAATTTTTTACTGTGTTGTGCCATTTTTGTTCATTTATTTTTTAACTCTTAACATGCATTTCAGCCCAAAGTATCCTATTCAACGTTTATCATATTTACGACGAGCCCTTTTTGTATGCATACATTACACAAATGAGTAACATGTATATAAGTATTGTGTTCTTGATAATATCGTGTATATCATGATGCATGCTATGGTATATGCATAAAACAGTATGTTATGCATTTAAGTTATTTTTAATAGACATTTACTCACTATTTTCAATGACTCAATATTTTCAATATTCTCAATAACTGTATTTTGTTTGTGGTCATTAATCATTAAGTTTAAATAATTAAAAAAAAATTTCATGTAGTTTTGTTGAAAATTGATCATAGATCTTATAATTAAATACCTATTCCGAAATATTAATTCTAACCAGTGGATAGGGTCATATTTCATTGAAAGTCGTAGGTGTACGAACACTTTTGGGAGTCACTGTAATTATGCATCTCAGAATACCATAGATTGCAATGTTCTGTGTCAGAGCTGCTTGTTCTGCGATCTTACTAGTTAGTCGGCTCATTCTGACCTGTAGCTGATTCTGCTATTTAACCCAATGCAATGTTTTAAAATGAAATCTTTATTAGGAAATACTGTAGCAATGCGTATTTTCACAAATTATGACGTTTCTTTTTCATTAAATTCCGCATACATAGTAAAAAAGCTTTGACCAAGCTTCCAAGCAGCAACGCTTTAACTTAAGAATTATTCCACGTAAACATTATCAGCCGGTTCGATGGATGTCAACAGCTATGAAACGATTGTTAAAAACGTATTTTCATTACGTTAAAAATATGAAAATAAAAAATTTAGAAAGAAAACCATGACTTTCTTTTCTACTCAACTTCGAATCAAGATATTTTAGTATTTTAACCATGGAATATTTTCTTGTTCATTCCTGCTGTTTTTTTTTTTTTTTCATTTTGCAATTCCATTGTCGTAGAATGAAACAATATGGTTGACTGTCCCACGGACTATCTGTTTTAGGAATTGCTCAGAATGTGTTAGATATCGTAAAAGCAGCCTAAACCATAAATTGAACAAACAATATGAATCAAATTTTATTTTGGCGTCTATGTCCTTAGTATCTGCAAATATACCTTATACAGCGCAACCTCTCTGAGCAGCCACCCCTTCGTTCCGCAAAATTTCGGCCGTTCAAAATGGGTGGCCGCTTTAAAGGGTTTTCGTTACAGTTGCAATGTTATTCTATATTACGCAATATAAGTTAGTGTAATACATAGAATGAAATTTGAGACTGTTCTAAAATGGAAATAGTATATTATTTAATTATTGTTTACATTTTTTCGAAGAAAGGATACAATTTGGGAATAAAGTTTTCAATTTTCTCCTACAATTGTTCACAAAATCAAATTCAAAATGTTGCTTGTTGCAATTCAAATGTTTTTCAGTTCAAAATGACAAAAAAATTGCTCTAACCAATTTATTTATCATTGCATCTGAGCAGATTTCTAGTGAAATGTAGTGTTGTAATTAATTTGTTACCCTGACAACAATAAGAAATGTAGTGATATGGAAGCAAACTAATGAACTAATCATGTAAATATTCTTATTTTATGTAATAAAGTGTTTCAGTGTATTATGAATTTTATTGACTCAAATTTTTAATGCAATCTTTATTTTTGATGCAAACAATACAATTGGGAAAATGAGAATACATACCAAACTGATTGAAGTCAAGGTAAATTTAATATAAAAGGAAATAACTAATGAAATTGCCTATTGATCATTAGAATATTAGCTCTATATAGGCTGTAGTACACATTACGTAGCATAAAAAACATTGTTTTACGAAAAACATTGAATCATTTCACCAGAAATGAATTGAATTTGTGGGATCAAAGCTATTTTTTAAATTAGACATCTTTCATTACTTTTCATCATTGAAAGACTATCACTCATTATCATGTTACCGACCTTTGTAAAAAATTATTATTATTATTATTATTATTTTTTTTTTTTTTGCACAATCTAAAACATTTTCACTTTTATTAGATTCTGTTGAATTTGTCAAAGTGAAGTTTCAGTACGAGTTCTCTCGAGTACATTTCGGGACGAAAATAGTTTTAAACATGAGTTTTTAATTGTTTCCATCCAGGTATAACTATTTTGAATAGTTTCGTACGGCGAAATGGATCAAGCTTATTCTCTTTCTACTTAATCATTGAAAATTATCAAACTTTATCGAATATCGGAGCAACTTGCACGCTTAATAAGGGGACCCACTAATGATTTTTGGAAAACTGCTGAATAATCCTAGTCGTTGTTACTTTTTAGGAAACTCTGCAAAGATACATTTACCGGGCTTTCCCCCTTCCCCATCTCTCTTATTAATTCTGTCTTCTCTTCCTTTCCTCCGAAAACACCAATCACTACCCATCACCCCCAGAGGCACGGAAGAAAAAGCTATGTCCGTAAGGTTAGTTCCCCCCCCCCCCCCCCCCCCGGAGATCATCAGTGAAATTGTTAATGAGGTCTAAGGATATCAATGGTGCAATACTGTACTGCCGTGTGCAGGGGAAAAGCAGTAACTGCAAATTTTTCATTTTTGATTTTTTTGCATTTTTGTCATTGTGCGTTATCTTTACTGTACAAGCTCGCTTATTTGGTTTCCGCTGAAAATAACGCGCGAAAAAGACGTCTAATTCCAACACTTTCCTACTGTTAGCATTAAATCCAAAACGCGTTTCTTCAAATATCTTGAAAAATCATTTCTGCAGTTACTGCTGTTTACCTGCACAGGGCAGTATGATAAGGTTTAAGGCGAGCTGAGCGATGGTTTTTCTTGATCGTAAGAGGTCTGTGATGAATTTCCCTACTGAATGGAAAACTGGTAGTCGGCCCCCGCTTAAACGAATACCGTGAGTTCCAAGAAATATTATTCGAATCAGCGGGGAAATTTTATTTATTTTTCCTGATTGACAACGTTTGTCTTAAAACGTTATAATAAATCAATATCTAAGTAATAGAAGAAACATGTTTTTTATTAAAAAGCGTTTTAAATAAGCTAAGTAAATAAAAGTATGTATGAAAATTATGTCACTTACAACTATGGGTAGTGAATCTTTGTTCCGACACCTTTTTTCAGTTAATATTTTTTGGAGACAGTCCATAATAGTGAATTCCTTGCTCAAGGTATTTTGGGAGCACCTTTCAAACTTCAATTACCGTGTTTTACGCAATTAATATCTATCAATTTCTTATCTTCTGCAATGTTTATATTTCGTTGTGTTTTTTAATTTAATTATCAACTGTCTGTTGGTAATGGCAACGATAAAAGAAAATAAATAGAATAGTGGATATGCTTTGATGGATTATGAATGTTTTTTCCCCCGCCGGTTGTTTGCCGAAAAATACAATTTTTAATTTTTGCTTCAGTAATTGCTCTTAATTGATTTTTTATGTATTCAAAAATTTTCTCAGCTAAAACATATGCGAAAGCTGATCACTATTATTCGATTAACCGGGGAAATTGTTCGATTAAGCGGGATCCCTAACATTGCGAAATGTCTAACATTGGGAAATATTCGGTTCCTGGAGATTTTATTCGTATAAGCGGGGTTTTCGTTTATCCGTTACGAGATAAGGCGGGGCTGACAACATTGTGTTTCCATTACGATCCAAGTGCGCAGAACAAAAATTGACTTATTTTGTAAACAAACAAATAACAGAATTTTTTAAAAAATACCAAGAACTTTTCATAATGAACTCAAAAAGTACAAAATAATTTTTCTGGGTCACAAAGGACAATTTAAGAATTCCTGTAGTTTTTGAAAATGACACCACAAACGAAGAAAAGTGCGGCTCATGTCATGAAGAGGATTTATTATTATCTAGCTTTCAATCATAACTTTGAGTGTTGAAACATGCATATTTTTGTTATTGGGAAAGTTTGGTTTGAAATGACTAGAACCGCACTTTTCTTCATTTGTGGTGTCATTTTCGTAGAATTTTCGAAAAATACAAGAATTCTGATCTAGAAAAGCTATTTTGTCCTTTAGAGTGCATTATGAAAAGTGCTTGGTATTTTTAAAAACATTCTGTTCTTTTATTCTTTTTAGTGTAAATGTATTTCAGAAACAGAATAATTTTACCCTCACGTTTTTAATATAAATGCTCCCCACTAAAAGGGAGAAAACCTATGTACGTGTCTAAAACTTTAAGTAGTAGGCACTAAAATTTAATCCTTGTTCCTCTGTAGGATTTATGTTTGCTAATTTCATGATTGCTTCAGAGGAGCCTTGATTCAAAATTTTCATTATGATTGCTTTTAACATTAGTGTTGAAAGGCAACAAAATTTGTAACAATGGGTTTTATATTTAAACATTTAATGAGGAAATTACATGAAACTTGCGGTTTTCCATCTTAACTTAAATAATTATTTTATTTTAGAATTTTATTTTTTCAGCGCTAAGTTGTACCTTAAGATTAAGCAAATCATTTAGTGAAATCCCGAAGTCTCTAAGTAGTCTAATAGCAGAGATATAAGAGAAACCAGGCCTCAGATTTCTCCGAGACAATCAGGCCAAGTATAATAAAAGTGCTTAAATAACATAATTAAAAAAAAAAAATACTAAGCACTTTTCATAACGCACTCAAAAGGACAAAATAACCTTTCTGGGTCAGAAAGGACAATTTAAGCATTCCTGTAGTTTTCGAAAATTCCAAGAAAATGACACCACAAACGAAAAGTGCGGCTCAAATCATGAAGAGAATTTCTTATCATTATATAGCTTTAAATCATAGCTTTGAGTGTTCAAACATGCATATTTTTCTTATTGGGGAAACGCTTTTTGTGTTCTCAAGAAGCATTATGATATTGAATGCAAAATAAACCTAATATTTACTCTTTGTTAAGCTTTAGTAGTTCAAAAAAAAAAAAAAAAACTCTTAAAAGTGTTACATGACGTTGTGTATTTATCTCTGTACTTTTTTAAAAAACCTTCTTCATATAAAAACGCTGTCCGAAAAGGTGATTTTCAGGAAAAAGTTATAAAGGTCACTATATATGTGTCGTGGAAAAGGTCTGCGGACTGATTTCTAGTTGATAAGGATACAATGCGAACATTTATCGCTTGAAATCTGAAGACTTTTATTGTCTTAAAGTTAAAATTGCGGAATAAAACGCAAATGCGTATATTCACAAGGAACGATAAAATTAAAAATTTTAAAAACCTCCGATTGAGTCGCAACTGCAGAATCAAGAGGGAAAATTGAAAATCCTTTTAAAAGTCTTATATTATTTAAAATCAAAGTATTTTTTTTTTTTTTTTTGCTATTAAATTGAAACTGGCAACAGATAAAAACTTTAAATCACTGCTTTTAATTCCCTTGTTGGTCAACAATGAATGGGGTCGTTTCCAAAATTTTAAAAGTATTTTTTTCTGAAAGAGCATGCTTAAAAACACAGGATCTGACAATTTTTTAAATAATTTGTTTAAGTTTAATATTAAAAAAAAAATGCTAAAATCTGCGCGCTTTCATTGTTTACATTTCCTGTCTATGACATCATAAATGATGAAATGCCATTCTGTGTTGCCATTCACAGAGCAAAATATTTAATTCGCATCTTTACTCACGTGTATTGGCAACGATATGGTTAATAGCAAGCGTAGAGCTCAATTTTAATTGACTTCTTGATTATCATAACGTGGAAACGCGGTACAAAGATGCGTCAAAGAGCATCATTTGTGACGTCACCAAGACCACGCTTTGTTCGAAAAATCGGACATATTAAAAAATTAATTAAAAAATAACTGTTGGAAAAATGAAAGAATTTTTTGGGTTATGTCTATTTATTTATTTATTTATTTTTGCTTATTCAATCAATTTTAGTGACTAAAAGTATTACTTTTGACTGAAGGAAACAACCCCATTCGGTTTTCAATCGCGTGAATAAATGTTTAGCGGTTATTAAAATCTGCATTAAAAAACGTCATAATTCGAATTTTATGAAAGATAGAAGCTCCAAACACATTTTATCAGAAGGCGGAAAAAATTTCTCTTTATTTTGGTATTAAATTTTAAAATTTTTAACTATGTTCTCACTGCAAAAATCGCGAAAAACATTTCAGAGGTTTTTAACTAATATCTTCGTTAATTAATGTCATCCAAAAACACAACCTAGCTAAAAACACTCCCGATCAACTCCCCTTTCGATTTAAAAAAAAAAAATTTTTTTTTTAATAAAGCTGTCCGTCCATTTTGGCGCTAGAGTGCGACAGACAGATACACACACATAACGGGAGCTCAGATTTTAAGAAAATGCATATATCTTGAATAATTGCAAATTGCTTATCTCTACTATATCAGTGATATAATTGATTCACGTGCTTTAAGAAGTACTGCGGAACTTAGAATTGGATATGGAGAATGTCCATCCGTCTCAATTTTTCAGGCTGGCCAAATTGATTGAGAAGGTAATTCAATAAATGATGAATTACTTTTTTTCGAAGATCTTGTAACAATTGTTTTACAACAACATGAGGGGTATTTAGCACGTTTGGGAACAAATAACAGACGTGTTTAGCGTTTATCAAAAGTCTAGAACATTTTGACTGCAAAAATCCAGTGAAAAACACACGAACACAATGAAAAAGTATGTTTTGGTTTTTCCAGTAACTGAAATAAAATATTTAGATTTCGGATGTTTAGTTCTGATGTAAATTAGTATGCTAATTAATTAATATGTTGAAGTTTGCTGATCGTTTATTTAGTACTTTTGATATAAAGTTATCTTACCAACCCACTAGTACTCTCATTTTAGAATTAAGAGAGGGGGGGGGGATATGTAAGAGGTAAAAATGTCGCGTAAAAATGAATAAGTGAAAGGGAGGGGGGAGGGGGGGGGGTTCACAAGCGGTTTCTTTATAATATCTGATACCAGGGTCCACCGACTGATGACAGGCCCTGGTGTTAAGCAAATTGTGATTTAAAAAAAGGACAAAAAGAAAAAAAATTCGAAGTGAAAAACAACGCATGTTTTTTTTTTTCCGGCAAAATTAATTTATTTTAAGGATTCAAAATTTTTACTCGTTTCATACTTTTGCGCCATTCTAATTTCGCCCCAATTCTTTTAAATCACGTATCGCTAACGTAATAACTTACGCTTGACGATTCTACAATGACTTTTTTACTACCCTTTAGCAATGAACCATCGTACAAATGAGGCTTAATTACCTCCCTTTCAGCGCTTCCGCAGAGGGGAGAGAAGAGAGAAAACATCTTCACCTCCGGATTCGCATTGCAAATGCAGCGACATCAGCATTGGCGATTTAGTGCCTTTTCGATCATTCAAGCACTCTTTTTCCCAAACTTGTCTCGCCAACCTGTTCCTTAATGTCGGCTTCTTGGTCGAACCACTTTTTCGTCAGGGGTCGAAAGGAAGGTTACATACGTTTCTACCGGAGTGGAACATCTTTGCGTGTGAACTATCTTTGATATTACCGCAGTTCAGGGTTAGGGTTGTACAATTGTAATAGAAACGGTCGCATGTCTGTCTAAACTTGGATTACCTGTACTAAGCATCTTATTTCCTGTAATTAAAGTAATTCTTCCGGAACATACTAGAATAATTCAGAGTTAGGGTTGCGCAATTCTAACAAAAACGTTGCATGTCTGTCAAAACTTGAATTTCCTGTACTAGTATCTTATTTCCCATAATAGTACTTCTTCCGGAACGTATTACAACAATTCAGAGTTACGGTTGCGCAATTCTAATAGAAGCGTTGCATCATAGGCGTCGGAGCCGGGGGAGCTGGGGGAGCTTGAGCTCCCCCTGGAATATTTCAGATCGGCTCAGCTCCCCCGGAAAAATTCTCGCACAGCAGCTTTCTGTCATACATTGTTTACCTCAAACCTGATTTCCAAAATGTGATCTGTCTTTTCTAAGAATTTCCACCCAATAAGCAACAAAAGCAGGGGACAGACGGAGTGGTCAGTGCACTTGAGTCCACCTTCACCCTTTTTCTCGCTGTTTACACACCTCTTGATTCCCGGAAGAAAAGGAAAAGAATTTTAAGCTATCCTACCGGCTGCGGAAAAGTGGGCTTTGCCCCGCGGCCTGCAAAAATCAGTACCGATAGGGGTTTGCTTCTCACCTTGAGCTCGTGTTTCGGGAGCGGCATCGCAGTCTAGTTCACATTCTTATTAGTTTTGCCTCGCATGCCGTTTTTTTTTTTTTTTGTTGCGTGATCACAAAAAGGATAGTGAGCAGGGCCGGATTAGCCATAGAGCAGAAGTAACAAATGCTACGGGCTCCGCGCCATGAGAAAAATTCCAGAAAAAAAAAACTACTTTCCGCACTTTAATCCATTTAAATTCATCTCTATCTTTCTCTTTTTATTTAGATCTGGCTTTTCTAAATACTCAGGTAAATTAAAAATCTTATTTTTTTCGTTGGATTGCTTTCCAGAAATTTCTCTCAATTGAAGTCTTAAAAACGCAATTTTAGTTAATCTTTCTTAGTGGAAGGAGAAAAAGCTCCGTTGGGTCAGAAAAGTTTCAAAACTGACCAAAAATTACAATTTTAAGCAATGTTTGGAGAACGGAGAATTGGGTTTTCTCTAGATTTTTTATCTTTTTTTTTTTTTTTTTCAAAATGAAGTCAATTTTAAGGTAACTTAAGAAATTTAAGGGAGTTAGGGTCCTAAAATTTTCAGCTATTCAAGCCTAAAAAAAAAGAAAATTTAGGTTGTTTTATAACAATAGAGGATAGGGGAAGGGGTTCTTTCCTGAAATTGTGTTCAAAACTGAAGTCAATTTCAAGCTGTCTTTGGGAGGAAATGGTTTGAGCGATCGTCCCATGGTATAGCTGAAAACAAAATTTCAAGCTATGTGGGAAAATTAGAGAAAGGGAACTCCCCCAGAAACAAATCTGACGCGGTTTTAGATTATCACTGGAGACGTTATCAGGGGGGTGAGGATACGGGCTTGCTTCGTAAAATGTTAGAAACTGAATTATTTCAAGACGCAGGCTATCTTTAGCTTTAGGTAAAGAGTGGTGGTTTGGAACCTTTCTCCCCGAATGTTGAGAAGTTAGGCAAGTAGGTGGATATTCTCCTTTGGAATTTTTCTGAGATTTCGAAATCGAGATGGTTCAAGGGCTTTCTCCGGAATTTTTCGGAATTTGGGGTCGAAAAATTTAAGCAATTTTTGAGAAGGAGGATGCTGAAACTCTTAATGCATAAATCCTAAAACCACATTTCAAAGCTCTTTTTGGCAATGTTAGACAAGACATGGGAAAGGGTTACCCCGCAGAACTTGTTTGAAAGTGGCTTTCTTCTTAAAGCTTTAGAAATTGGAGTCCTGAAAAGGCAATTGTTAGTCATCCTTTAAATCCTCTTTTGTTACTTTAACTTCATGTGAATTTGTCACCCTCAAACCCCCCCCCCCCTCCCCACGACACGAGCCCGTAGATCCGGCACTGTAAACAACAATGAGCAAAATTAAAAGATCATGATAGAAGAGAAGAAAAAGATTCTGAGACTTATATATAACACTTATGTTGAACGAAATAAATAAATTGTTAAGAGAATATTATCTTTTGATGAATTAAAATAATTATGTGTAGAAGAAAGACTTTAAATATCGTTTTTAATTTTTTTTTCTCCGAGTGTGGGGGGGGGAACTAAAAAGCTGCCACCCATGCCCCGAACCTAACCCATTTCTTTTGCATCACCAAAGGTAGCCCGGTAGCCGAAAAATTCGAACTTGACATTCAGAAAAATTCAGGAAGAAAATTGTTTAACATAATCGAAAACCCGCTAAAACTGCTTTCTGGAACTTCAATTTCGAAAAATTTCCATGGATCGAATCCCGAGCTCTCGATCCCGTCCTATAACGTCGTTTAATAAAGTGGCCTACAAATGCGTATTTTGAACTATAATTTCGAAAAATTTCAATGGGAGTGTACCTCTCCCCCTCTCCCCCCAACATTGTTAACAATGGTCTAAAATGTACTTTTAAGACTTAAACTTCGAAAATTTTCCGAGTTGCCTTGGAGAGTGCCTGAACCTCATCCCATACCGAAACGTAACCCCCGATGGCCTACTATTTATCACGTTTTCACAGTTTCACTTTCGAGAAATTTCCCGGGGATGGCTTTCGCGAACTCCGCCCCAAAATCACCAAAGAACGTAAAACAAATACCATTTCAGAATGTACAAGTGGTTGTGTTCTTTATTCATTGCAATTACCTACATTTAAAAAAAAAACCTCGGGGAGTGGGGGGGGGATCCCGATTTACAAACAAATTTATTTATTTATTTTACTCCGTCGTTTATTTCTCTCTTTTATTATTTTTCACTAATTCATAAAAAGTTAAGCCCCGAACAAAGAAAATTCTTTAAAGATTTCCCAAAAGTCTAATTATGTAGTTACAAAATAAGAAACAGTCCTAAACTAATTCTCGAGGAATCATGAACGTACATATATTTCGGGTTTAAATTCTATGTTTCGATTAAAAGGTACCATCAGATCGAAAACATGTCATTGTACATTGTTCGATGATCTATCGAAACCGAAAGTAAACTGTTGCCATATAGAGAATTCGTAGCGCCCGAAATAGATCAAACAAATTATTTATTTATTTTTTGATGGGAAATATTATCAAAAGAAACAACATAAACCAGTGACGTGCTCAGAAATTACTTTTGGGGGCGCAAATCATTGCTGTGATAAAAAACGCAATTTTTAAAACTCTCCCACGGTAAAAAAAAAAAAAAAAAAAAATGTGCCCGTTACTTTGTTTCATTTTAAACCGTCAGGGGTGGATTTTTTTTAATGAAGTTATAAAACTGCAAAGACAAATATCATTCAAAGAATAGTAAAGACACTTACACTGCAGGAAAAAAAATTCACATAAATCAAAATCGGTGATATCTTCACTATTATAATATTCTTAAAATCTTTCAGTGATTATAAAAACAGTTACTATGTAAAAATCAGTTTTAAAAGGTGCGAGTTTATTGAGATGAAAAATTTTGAACATAATACTTTACGAAGTTAAGAGTTATTCATATTTTTTGCTTTCCTAATTTACGATTTTTTTTGTCACTTACAGATATATTTTCATGCCAAAATTGTAACTTTTCATTTATTATTTTTCATTTGTTATAAAAACTCCTACAATATTTTATAGTTTCTCTCAAAGACTTTTACTAAAATTTATCTGAACAATAAAATGTAAAACGAACACTTCATTTTAACACATTTCCAACGTTCTGTTTCTGCACCCTCCTGTTTCATACTTTTCCCCTTTTCTATTCCTCAGAAAATAAGAGAGTTTTCTAAATGCTACGCTGCCGAAGTCCTCCTTTTCCTTCAAAATTATTGCGGAGCGCCTCAAATTTTGTTTTCAGGACTCGGTTCCCTGAAAATTTCCGAAAGAGAGTCCCTGAATACCTTGTTCTCCAACAACATGGGAAATTAAATAATATTACCTTTTTGGGAATTCAATTTCAGAAAATTGCTCGGTTCCTAACCAGGGCTTGATTACCTCACAGGCCAATTAGACCTAATTAGGCCAGGCCAATTTTGCCTAATTGGCCTGGCCTAAGAGGCCCCAAATTACTGGAAGAATTATGCATAGCATTACAACTATACGAAAAAATTCCATGTATTTTTTAAAAGTAATAATAAAAAAATAATGACTTTTTATTTAGAAAAAAACTTCCTTAAAGGAGAATTTTATTTAGTTCTGCCATCAGTAGCGAATTTACCATGCCACAATTTCGAGTGCCCCGAAGGGGATTCGTGAATGCACATGATAAATAATTTACATAGTTCTGGGGCCCCCGAAAATGCATTCCGACAGGGGTAATAGAGTCTTCAGGGAGCCCTGAAATAATTTCAGGCCTAGGGCCTCACATTTTGTTATTCGGGACCTACCCCTAACGCTGACAAATATCATCCGCAGTCGCGTTTTTTAGAGATTATAATTTCGAAAAAAATAAGGAGAAGGAACCTCTGAACCTTTTCTGATAACACCATTTAAGAACGCTCTCTAGGACAATTTTGAAAAATTACCAGAGTAGAGCCCTAGTACAGCCTTTTCCTCTGACATCATTAAGGATTGTCTACAATTGCGATTTTGGATCTTCAAATTCGAAATATTGGGAGGGAGATGTAAATCGATTTGAAAATTCGATCGAGGACAAACCCTCGAGTTATGTTAGTTTCACTAACGTCAACAAATATGGTATATAATATCCGTTTTTAAGACATTAATTTCGAAAAAATTTCAGGAAAGTTTATTCGATCGTTTTCTCACCTTAACATTCCAAAAATTGCTTAAAAACTCATTTTTAGAACAAGAATTTTGAAAATTTCCCGGGGGAGGGTCCCCTGGAACCCCTCTATTTATACGTGCTCATCTTCGAGTACTGATCGACCCCCTTTCAAAACCAGAGTTTTATCACCTCATTATCCCCATATACAATGTATTTATTAAATATGATTGAAAATTTTGCTGGGAAAGAGAGAGAGAGAGGTGGAGAGAGAAGCTTTGAGAAGCTAATTTCTTATGGGGAAAATTTTAAGTGCCCCCCCCCCCAAATTATTTTCTGGTCATGGCATAATGTGTCTCAGCTCCCCCTACTTCCACGAAGTTCCTACGCCTCTGCGTTGCATGTCCGTCAAAACTTGGATTACCTGTACTAGCATCTTATTTCCCACAAAAGTACTTCTTCGGAAACATATTGCAACAATTCAGGGTTAGAATTGTGCAATTCTAATAGAAGCGTCGCATGTCTGTCAAAACTTGGATTACTTGTACTAGCATTTATTTCTCACAAAAGTAAATCTCCCGGATTACAACAATTCAGGGTTAGGGGTCTTAGAGCAGGAATTATAAATGGACTGAGCAAGTCCAATCATTGGCTTAGCAGAAGCTTGGGCAAGGATATCAAGTCACGTGACTTAACAACAGCGAATGGTTGACACGTTTCGCATGAAACTAGTGAAAGAAACCTGATTTCTTCAAATGCTTCGCTTTAAAATCTATCATGTGACTTGGTGTCTTTGTTTCACGAATGAAAGTCTTCACTCCCTCCATTTTATCTCTTCTCGATGGTTAGGGTTCTGTAATTCTTATAGAAGCGTCGCATGTTTGTCAAAACGTGGATTACTTGTACTAGCATCTTATTTCCCATAAAAGTAATTCTTCCGGAACATATTACAAAAATTCAGGTTTTGGGTTGTGCAATTTCACACCACATATGAAGCATCTATCAAAAGCTGAATCCACCATATTTTTCCAACCACAAAAAATGCTTTCCGCAACATAATACGATGCAGGATCAAAAGGTTCTGTGATTTAGATGCAAGCGCCGCTTAATAGAGCTTTTCTTAAACCCGAATCGCCTATTCTACCACCTTGTTTCGCACAAAAATATTCTTTCCGCAACATTTTATAACGGTTCAGATTAAGTGTCGGGCAATAGGTTGGGCACCCCTTTAAGGATTACTTATCATAATTAATATTACCTATTCTGCGATCTTGCTGCCAACAGAAATATGTTTTTTGCAAGATCATACGATGTAGGTTCAAATAACAGATTTTTTTTTTAAAAAATACTAAGCACTTTTCATAATGCACTCAAAATGACAAAATAACTTTTCTGGGTCAGAAAGGACAATTTAAGTATTCCTGTATTTTTCAATTATTCCAAGAAAAATACTTCTCAAAAAAAGTACGGCTCAAGTCATGTAGAGAATGTTTTATCATTATCTAGCTTTCAATCATAAATTTGAGTGTTGAAACATGCATATTTTTCTTAATCGGAAAGTTTAGTTTGAAATGACTTGAGTGCACTTTTCTTCGTTTGAGAAGTCTTTTTCTTGGAATAATTGAAAACTACAGGAATACTTAAATTGTCCTTTCTGACCCAGAAAAGTTATTTTGTCATTTTGAGTGCATTATGAAAAGTGCTTGAAGTTGTCAAAATTATGGTATTCAGAGATATTTGAGAAAATTCGATGCCAAACTACGTTGTTGTAATTAAATGCTTCCAAGCATCGGCAAAAATGTGCTGAAGAGTCCACTCTCTAATTAGAAAAACTAAAAGCCGGGCCACCGAGAGCGAAGACGGGGCTCTTGTCAGTTTGGTCACCGGCACACCCTCCCCCACAGAAATTATGAATTTGATACTATTCCGTTTCCGAGCCGGGCTGTCCTGAGGGTCGAGCTTCTAGTTTCCGACTAAGTGGACAAGGCCCCTCGCCGGCCCTGACTAAAAGGGATGGCCAGCATTCGAAAATAACAGTGCGAGATATAAGATCTATTTAATCAGCAGAGTCAAACGTCAGAGCATCTTCTAGCCGAATTTCAAAGTTTTGAAACTAAATATGAGTAATAGATAAATTCGTTTAATATATAAATCTTTTCGAAGTTATGAGCTTGCACATTTTGTTGTGTTAAAGTGAAGGGGTAAACTTCAGTTGTACCAATGTATAGTTACAGTTACGTATACGAAAGAGCAAAATGCAAGACTTACCAATGGCTAAATCATTTCTTGTAAAGCGCATAGCTTCATTAGTAAACAGCAACCTGGAAAAAGATAATTGCTATAAATTTGCATACTTTACAACGATATATATTTCTTTTATTTTAACAATTAACCAGACCATACAAATTTAATTTATATTTCACATTCTAATACCAACTTATCAATTTTAGCATTTACCAGAACAGTTTACTTTTGGTATATTCAGTAGGAGATATTAATTTTAAAAAGTCTTGGGCGAAAAACTAGGGAAGAATCACGTAAGTAATAATCATTCAGGGTGAGAATTAAGTCAAATTAAGTCACACAATTTAAAGCACATAGTAACACATTTCGGATAACAGGAAAATAAAATAACAGACAATAATGGCGTTTCAAAATTTAGAACATGTACAGAACTAATAAGAACTCCTGGGCGCGCATAGAAGTTTTGGGGCCAGTCATCATAAATGACCTTTCCGGGCCCTTCTCCGTATTGTTTGTCCCCTACGTGATTACATATATTTCACAGTAAGAAAAATATCGGACCTTCTTCAGCCTCGGGTCCGGGCCAACAAGTCCTTTCTTCACCCCCCCCCCCCCCGCCCGTGCAGGCTCATGAAGAGAACTCTAATTATCGGAACTCTTATTATCCGAATCGCTTTCAGAATTGCCGAATCGCATAATAATGATTCTGCCTTAGCGCTATGCCCTCTGCGAAACTAGTCAAACAGCTTACTTTGACAGAGTTATTCAGCAAACAATGACTTTCATTTAAAGTACGGTGCGTACATACAGTACTAATGTACAGCTCTTGTAAGTACACTTAACAAGTTAAAGTATTACCTTTTCATTTGCTCTATTAAAAGCTGTAGTTCTTTAAAAATAGTTTTCTCCCATTTTGAACATACATCCAGTAATTAATTAAACTACAGAGGACGCTGGGAAATTGAATCAGTCGAAAATTGAATCAGCCACTTCAATGAATCAAATTGTCAAAAACAGAATAAAATCCAGCTTTATTGAACTGGGCGCTATATGGAATCAAAACTGTTTAGAACAAATGTGATTCATATAAGTGACGGCCACTGTAGACCCATTTTTTTCGGACAAAACCCAGTTATCCGAATTTTAGATCAACCGAATGCGGTCCGGTTCAATTGATTCGGATAATTGGAGTTCTACCGTAATTGATTGTGCCATTTTGATGTAGGAAAGTGTCTTAATATAGAGTATGATCACACGGAGACGCAATATATCGTCGCCTCAGAGCAACTTTAAGATATCTCATCCCAGAAATAACATTAAGATATTTTACTATTGCTCTGAGGCGAAGATATGTAGCACATAAAGACCATGTCTGATTTCAATTGCGTGATCTGCGAATGCAGTAGTTTCGAAAATTTTAAAAGTGTTTTATTTTCTGAAAGAGCATGCTTAAAAGCATAGGATCGGACCATTTTATAAGTTATTTCTAAGAAATTACTTAAATCGGTGCGCCTTTCATTGTTTATATTTCTTGCCGATGACATCACAAATGATGAAATGCCATTCTGTGTTGCCAGTCATAGAGCAAAATATTTAATTCACATCTTTACTCACGTGTATTGGCAACGATATGGTTGATAGCAAGCGTAGAGCCCAATTTTAATTCGCTTCTTGATTATCATAACGTGGAAACGCGGTACAAAGATGCGCCGAAATGCATCATTTGTGACGTCATAAAGACCACGCCTTGTTTGAAAAATCGGACATTTTAAAAAATAAGTTAAAAAATAACTGTTGGGAAAATAAAAGAATTTTCCGGGTCCATGTTATTTTTTTCTGCTTATTCTATCTATTTCAGTGACTAAAAGTACTACCTTTGACTGAAGGAAACAACCCCATTTGCATGGAAGATAAAACAATTGCTCAAAGAAAATCGGTTGTGAGCGCAGCAAGAATTTGATGAGGATGATAGGGAGTATAGCCAATAGCTGTCCCAAAAACATCCTAAAAATAAGTTTCTCCAACAAATTGGTACTTTTAAGCGTAAGCAGCCTTAGGTTTCAATCACAGGAAACTTGGCTTATTAACTGAATAGTGAATAGTAAGGTATCCTGCGTTTAAAGACCTCCCAACATGCCATAACACGTTTCATAACTAGTAATCATACTGAGCGATTCTAAAAAGCACAGATAAAGAAATACTTTGATATTGTGTTTGTACTTTCGACGACAAAAGTTACCGTTCGTTTTTAGATGGATTGACATAGCAAAAAATGCAATAAATATGAAATCATCTTCCACCTTTGATCAACTTAAACATCAATTTTAAAGAACCGCAAAAGATGAAATTTAGAATTTTTATTATATTCATTTTACGTCTAAATAAAGTCCATACAAACTAAATACTCTTCCGAACATTTTTCAAATCACTAGTTTAAATCGGCGGCTCCTTATAAATGGTTTTAACGGTCAAAAGATATATATATTAGTCCAGTAGGAGATCTACCGTTCTAGTTATCTAGTTGCTCAATAAAAGGCGCCACTAAATCAATTGTTCTTCATATACAGCTCAAGTTACGCCTTGTATTAACCAAATTAACTATAGTGGTAGATCGCCACTAACACAATACCAATGTGTATTTTTTGCTTCCAACTTTCGTAAAAATATTTTATTCGGGGTATAACTGCGTTAGCAGAAAAATTTGACCGGTCCACAGAGATTTTGACTTGTCCACGTTAAAAAATTTTGATTACTGGAAATATAGAAAACGCTAGAATAATAATATCCCATACAACATCTTTTGCGTGAATTTTGTTATTAATTTTCGTAGTTTTCTATGATTTTTCAGCAGCAACATTGAAATGTTTTTTTAACAGTTCTTTAACACTTAGCAAAATTTTATTTATATGTGTATTAATTCATCTTTTATTACTATTATTATTATTATGTAAAAAGAGAAAAAAATCTCAGCTGCAAAGGGGAAAAAAAAGAGAAAAACCTCACCGGTCCACAAAAAAACACATGCTTTTAATAGTTCAAAAATGCAAGATTTTTTCCTTTTTTTTTTTCTTTTTGAAAAAAAAAGGCGGGTTGGGGATTAGGGGGGAGGGGAAAATATGGCCGGTCCACGAAATTTTTTCTTAAAGCTCTTGCCAATCCGTGGGTCAAAATAGTAGAGAAGCGCTGCACTAGCAATGAACTACAATGAAAGCATAAAGTCGAGAAGAAAATGAAAACTTTCAAAAATTAGACTGTTTACATTAATTCACCATCCAGTCTAATTTTTAAGTTTGTTCTGTATTTAAGAATGAAACATTTATGTTTTGAACTAATTTAACTTTCATCTATAAAGTAAAAATTGATTTTTAAAAGATAAAAATGAGAAATAAATAAATGAATAAGAATTATTTTTAAATTGAGATTAAAAACTTTTAAAAGATTAAAATTTGCATTAAAAGCTAAATATTTAAAAGACATATTTTTATGTAATTATCAAATTTTACGTACTAAAAAAAGTATGCTATAAAATTTAAAAACATAAATTACATACATAATCAAACAAATTTTACCTCGCAATTGAATTTTTCCAGTCGTAATCTCAAAATTCAAATTGAATGATTTTTTTTTCACAGCAAAACAGTTTTACAAAATGTTCGGCTTCAAAGGCAACGCAGTTTTACAGTCGAGAACAAATATTAACGTAACAGAAACGCAAACGAAAATCAGTTTTAATATAAAACGAATTTTCCCTTCCCATCTACGTTAACTTCCACTTTGGCAAAAAAAAATATTCATCCATAATGTTCAATCGTCACTGCTAAGAAAAGTCATTGCAGTTTTTTTTTTTTTTTTCTCTTTGCGAGTTTTATTGATTACCTTGGTTGAATGTTTTGCTTTTTTTCGGAGGGTGCCTTTGACGGCGAAATTAAAATTTTCCTGCTCTCTCGAGTTTATTCTGTAGTTGTTGGGTAAATAAATAATTTGAAAGAAATTTAAAGATAATTGCTGTTTTGAATCCATGATGTAAAATATTTGAACTGTAATTTGCATTGTGCCACCCCCCCCCCTCGTTTTGGTTTCTTAGACCGTTCCATCATCGCGCTTATGGTTTGCGAATCGCCAGGAAAAAGGCAGGAATGAATGCAGTAATTTTTATTTTTGAATACTCTATCAAGACCAAATGAAACTTTGAGTTAATCTAGGACACACTATAAAGTTTAGCCACATTACAGTGCTGGTAAAAAAAATTGCATCACCTTCGCATTTTCACAACAATGGGATTATGTGAGAAGTTTTAGTGGACCGATTAAAGATGAATGTATGTGAAATTCTGCAAAACTTATGAAATAAACATTTAACAGCAGGAATCCGATAATTGTTTAAGTAGACCGGGGCTGTTTCCGGGCCAAGGCAAACTGCTGACCCCATGCTCATTTTTCCATTTCTGAATCTGCGTGTGAATTTGGAGGAAAAAAATTACTTAACCCTATGTCAATTTAAGTCTAATGGCAGGATAAAGATTTTTAAATTGTTACTCACCAGTTTTGCCCTATGGCACGGAGCAGAATCATCCTGGAAAATGACGTTTGGATCTGAAGTAAAGTGATCCCGGATAGTAGGAAGTAATTTCTCCTCCAAAATGCCAATATACACCTGAGCGTTTACTGTTCCTTGCACAAAGTGAAGCCCACCAACTCCTTGATCAGAAATACATCCCCAAATCATCTGGGATACGGGATGCTTTGACTGTGTGTTGAATGCAGTCGCGATGATATTCCTCTCCTTTGCGGCGTGGGTGATGCAATTTTTTTTTACCACCACTGTATTTGTAAGTAATATGCATCAGTTAAGCTACTTCCACAATTCTCCTACACTCGAGGCGGTTAGTTGAATCAACTTTTCGAAAAGGTTACCTGTCAACTTAATTGAATGAACTCTTCTTCTAATAAGCAGATTTTTTTTCGAACATCTGCTCCACAACGCTGTTAAAACTGAACCGAGTTGACTCTCAACTAGTTTACTCGTGTGTAGAGCAAATTCATGGCCATGTCCTGATGAGTGCAATCAATTAAAAAGTTGATTACACTCATCGGGACGATAATGCTAGCGGCCAGTAGCGGATACAAGGGCAGGGTCATGTGGGGTCGGGTCATGACCCCACCCCCTCTGAACTGTCGACAAAAGTATCTGTTCGCATCATTTTCAAACACTTTATGCATAAAATGTAATCAATTACAGCATCCTTTCAATTCATTAATTATTTTTTAATAGTAAATATTTGAACTACTACTTCGTTTCGTAGCTTATGAAACTAATTTGCAACGTTTATCCACAATTCGGTGCCTTATTCCTGGCCAATTTAGTGCTTTTTATTGATCCCAAGCAGCTTCAAATTTTTTTTTATAGAATCAAAGAATTTTTAATTCAAAACCGTAGGTTTGTTGAGGGGGGATCATTCCTCAACATGACCCCCCCCTAAAACGGTTTTCTGTATCCACCCCTGGTAGCGGCATGTGCTGGGAACACCAGGCAGTCACGTGACTGTCACGTGAAGGATGACAGGCAAAGTTAATTCAATAAATTTCCTCGTGTGAAAAAGTTCCTAACATTCAATATTTTATGAATCAGTTGTCATGTGTTAAAAATAAATCTGTAAAATATTTTAATTTTTCACTGCATTTGATTATAAAAAATATAAATAATATATTACATGAATAAGAATGATGAAAAATAAGATTTCAGTGAAAGCAATTTCGGAGCAAAGAGCGGAGCACAGTTGCAGAAATTATTAAAACTTCGGGAAGCCGCAGGAAAGCAGTAACTCAAAAAAGTGGTTGCTCCAGTTCTCTGATTTTTGGTATCTTTATTTTTTGAGGGGGGGAGGGGGGGGGGGGACACAGATGAAAAGTGCGGTGCATCTGAACAAACGACGCAACGAGCGATAACTGTAGTAAGACGATATGTGTTGTAATAAAGGTATTCAAAACAAGCTCGAGACATTTCTGAACAAAAATTGTTTTTTATTAATTCATTTTAAAATTCCAAAACAGTGAAATAAATTACGTGTTATTATCTAAAACATGAATTAACATTTCTCCTCCTTCAAATAGTAACTTCAAAAAGCAAAAGAAAGTGTGTCCAACTGGGAGAGTGTTCATAGTTATGAACGAAACTATTTCAGACAATTCTCCATTAAATTTGAAAAGAAATTCTACTTACATTCGATCCAAAATTATTAAACTTGCATTCCAAAACGAAGTTCTAAGTTTCTGAAAACTGTTTCATTCCAACCACTTCTCCAAATTCCATTGAGAAAACCAAATCCTCGACAAGTTGAAAACAGCTGCAGCTGACGTTGAGTTTCGATTATCCTGAAAACTGAGCCCCCAGAGAATGGAGCATGAACTACAAAATCGTCTGCATTAAATTTCATTTTCTTTCTTTTATTTCACAGGAATTATCGTTTGCTTTATGCATTGATCTTTTTTTTCAACCTGAAACTTCTTTTGGCAGTAGCTACGGACAGCTCTATCAAATTACAGTAGTATTATAATAAAATTTAAATTTTTAAATCAAAATGTTTTATCTGGAGAAGGGAAAAATAATTTATTCGTTTGAACAAGAACCTTTTTAACAAGATAACATATTAACATTATAAAATGTCATCAACAAACTTCGGAGCTTTGTTTTCAAGTTAGTAACGTATTGGGAGGTAGGGATCACATGACTCCAAAAGCTACTTACATTTGATAAAATTTTCCATAGAACATTTTTTGCGTTATTGACCTTACAAAACAAGAATAGCAAAAATTTATAGTCCATAAAATATTACAAAAAATTGTTCGAGTACTGAGGAAAAGCAAGTGTAATACGAGTATTGTGAACTTTACGTCATATCTGATAGTTTTTCATTACCATTCTATGATTTATTACCTATCGTTATCGATTGTTGCCAAAGACATCAACACTTTTAACTGTTGTTCGACAGTTAAAAAAAATGATGGTTACCTTTTGAATTAAATTGCAAAAAATGTGTTTTTTTTTTGTTTTTTTTTTTGGAATTGTTTCGTTAAATTCTCATATAAATAATTTCCGAGGATTGAGTAACCCGCGTGTTTCAACAACGAAACTTGCGCCGCGGCATGAAAATTTGATAATATGTTTTGGTATTGTTTAATATGCAGGGAAAGGTTTTATCGTGACAAGGCTGAACTCGATCCGGTAACTTAACTGTTTCACTGGTAAGACTGTCACTTCAGGGAATGAAGAAACGAAAAAATGATCAACAATGAACGCTACCTACTGGAGTTCAGGGTTAATCCACTGGAGTTAGGGTTACAATTTCAACTATCAAAATATCGCCTAACAGGCAATGACTTCGTTCGAATGCAGAAGAAATTTTCACCCGTCATACCTTGACGGGCGACTTTCTAGTCGTAATATAGTTTATATAGAAGTTAATTTTTGGTGATCATTGTTGAGTCAGTTGTCAATTTTTTGAACTTGAAATTTTTAAAAAGTTAAACTATCTTAGTGATATTACGTGTTCAATGCAGGAAGTATAAAATCCACAGTATTAATCGCACCAGGAAGCAAATTGCGCTTTGAGTTTTAACGAACGAAATGGTTGACCTCGATATGGAAAAGCAAATAATTAACAATAACAGCTGCTCGATCTGCAAACGGGATGAATAATATAGTTTAAGAAGCTACCGCGATTGCACAAGGTGATATAAAATCAGGAGATGCCAATCAAGTGCACTATCGTGTACTTGATTGGCATTCCCGTAACAGGTGGTGGAAAAGATTGTGTTGTTCCCAGCAATCCTAGGTTCAAAGGATAAAACTGAGGGGTTTTCCGAAACTTGCGTTCTTTCTTTAATTCAATAATTCACTTAAAAATCGATAATAATAAGGTTCGAGAGACGCTTTTAATTGAGTGGTTTGGGAATGAAGGGCAGAAAAAGCATCAAGATAAATTATGACTTTAGAGCCCATTTATTGTGCACGTACGACCTCCAACCATGTCAGCATAAAAACATGAAATTTTAAAGAAACAACAACCGATCCAACCTAGCAACAGAAATTGTTAAAGTAATTCTGATATTGGAGTTCTGGCGCAATTTAAAACATGCAAATAATTTGCATGAAAGGAGCTGCTGACAATTTTATCATTTGCATTTACATGCAAGTGTGAAACGGGGTTCTGAAATGTCAACTTCGCATCGAAAGAAAGAAAGAAAGAAAAGAACGATGCCGTGCCGCAGCAGACTTAACGCTAAACCCGAGATGAAAATTCAACCATCATCAGTTCAGCCTCAGCCAAACACTAAATATATCTGCGATAAGCATACCGCTCATATCATTAATTCATTATAATTTAAACTTTTAAAATTGGTTTGAATTTCTTCTCCATTTCCATTCCAGTCCACTAGTAGAAACTAGAAACTCAACGAGTAGGATCCTGTCGCAATCTGTGATTGCAAAAAACATAATTTGAATTCAAGATGCCAAAATTCAAATGATTTTTTTTTCTTTTGTAACTTTTGAAAAAAGGGCTAAAAATCACCATAATTATTTCTCAGATTACAAGTAATAAAATGAAAACGATAATATATTTAACAGAAGTTAATTCGGTCCCACATCTTTCTTTTTTATTTAATTCTATCAAAGATAAACAAATCACAAAATTAAGTCCAAAAATCTAAATTTTATCAGTTTTGTGAACGCTGAAAAGATTTTGTATTCGATACTCGTCAGCTCAGTCAAAAATTTTATAACGAAAGAAGGATAATAAATAAATCGCAGTAACTTTTAAACACAGTGCGGTTTGCTTATTTATTTTCTGTAAGTTTCAGAAAAAAGTCTAAAAACCACCATTTCTCGCAGATTACAAGTAATTGAATGGAAAGGACAATGTATTTAACAGAAGGATTGTATTTAACATGTTTTTAACAAGGGTTTTAACAGGTTTATTAACGTTCCAGCAGTGACTTTTTTTAAATTTTTTTTTAATTCTATCAAAAATAACGAATGTCATCAGTCAAAAGTACTACTTTTAATCACTGAAATTGACAGAATGAGCAAAAAAAAAAAAAAAAAACATGAAGTGAGGAAAATCATTTATTTTCAAAACGTTTAATTTTTAATTAATATTTTTAAATGTCCGATTTTTCAAATAAGGAGTGGTCTTTATGACGTCACAAGTGATGTACTTTGGTGCTACTCAACTGGCGCGCTGAATGTTGAGGCTTGCTGTCTACCGCGTTTCCAGGTTATGATAATTCAGAAACGAATTAAATATTGCGCTCTACGCTTGCTATCAAACATATCGTTGCCAGTAAACGTGAGTGAAGATGTGAATTAAATATTGAGCTCTTCGCCAATGGCATCAGTGAATGGTATTTCATCACTTGTTATGTCATGTGCAGACGCGTAAAAAATGAAAGTGAACTGATACTATCATTTTTTTTCAAAAACATTAAACTTCATGAATTTAAAATAAAAAAAAGGTCAGATCCTATGTTTTTAAGCATGCTCTTCAGAAAAGAAACTTTTAAAATTTCAAAAACGACCCCATTACAAAATTAAGTTAAAAAAATTAAATTTTATCAGTATTGAGAACGTAGAAAAGGTTTTTGCGTTCTATTCTCTTTAACTCAGATAAAATTTTATAATAAATACATCGCAGTAACTTTTAAACATAATGCAGTTTAGAGAAATTATTGGATTTTCACTTCGTTCCGTAGCTGTAATAAAGTTTTAATCCTTTTCCTTTCTCACACATCATTATCCTCTCAACATATATTATGCATAAAGCAAACTAAATGCATTAATGATACAAATGTTTCTAGAAACAAGCATAAATATTAATGGGCGTACGTATAAGATTTAACGCATGACCAATGGCATCTTTAGAATAGTTTCGACAGCGAATGTGTTACAACTTGAGCAGTTCAGGCAAATTACGGAGAAAAGAAAATGTTTCTGCTTGGTTAGACGAGCTTTCTATTCAGTTCACAACAAAACAACTTTCTGTATCTTTTTAATAATTTTTTTTTAATTTTGAATCCTTTAAAAATTAGTTTTTTAATTTTGAATTCTTTAAAAATTAGTTTTTTAAATTAAAACATTTTTTGAAATTATTTTTTTTTTTAAATTATAGTATCTTTCTGAACCAGTTTTTAAAATTATAACAGTAAAAAATATAAAAAACATAAAAACAATTTTAATTTGTTTTAAAAATTGAAAAAACGTTTTGAATTTTCTGGAATTAGATTTGGTAATAACTGTTATCTAATAAACTTCTTAAATCGATCTAATAAAGTTTCAATACATATATCTGAGAGCTAAAAAAAAAAAAAAAATCAGAAGCACAAAAATTAAATAAGAATTAACACGTATTTCAGGGCTGCAAATATTTCTCTTTTTTTTCTTTCTTTTTTTTTTTTTTTTTTCAATTCAAAAGCTGATAGATTTTGTATGAAAAGGTACTTTTACAACAAAAGCTAAAATCTATGGCAACGAAAACGGTTCCTCGCGCCTTAAATACTTTTGAACTACTATTTTTATTGCTATTATATTTGTGTTGTTCGCGTTTTTTCCAAATTAATTGAATAAAAGAGTAAACTCTTAACTTCTTATGCCTGTTTATTTTTTAATCAAATGCGTAATGAACGAGAACATAAAAGTATATTTTATACTAGTGGTACCCGCACGGCTTTGCCCGTAGTAGGAAATTAAAAGGTCATTTGGTTCGCCTGTGTATTTACAAATAATGGATGATGAATTTCTCACCAATTTGCTATGCTTGCCCATGTCACGGTTCCACGTTATGATAATTTGGTAATTTACTCGCCCACGTTGTGATAATTTGCTCGGTGAAAAGTTCTTAAAATTGAAACAGAAAAAGAACAAAACCGAATTTTCGAAAAATCGCTTCGAGGGGAACACTTCCATGCTATAAACTGATTCTGTGCCAAATTTCATGAAAATTGGCCGAACTGATTTCCGGACTTGTTTTTTATATTTTTAATGTTTTGTTGACGAATGGATAGGCTTTTTTATCAGGCTGAACAACGGACAGGATATGTTTACGCGGATTTCAAGGTAAGACAATTTTGTTATTGGCAGGTACTGTCCCGTGGAAGGCTAATTATCGGAACTTGTTTTCCTAATTAGTCGAGGCGAAACCCCCTGCTTTTAGTTTTAGGTTTGAGCTCTAGTTTATTGTTTTTAGCTTAGCAAGTGGTGCGTTTGCCCATTGTTACTCTATATTACATGTACTGTAGCTTAAGCATTCTCTTCTAGTTTATAGTTAAAATTTTGGTCTTTTGACCATTATTAATGAATCCTCCACGGCTGATGAGCTCTGGATTCACTCTTTTTCTATTCCTGCTTAATAGCTGTTTGCATTTTTCCTTTTTATCATCATTTGTTATTTATAATTTGTTTAATATTTGTAATTCTGTTTGCTTAATTTTATATATATATATATATATATATATATATATATATATATATATATAGCAACAAAAAAAATCGCCCATAGTTTCTTTATTTTTAATAACTATTTTTTACTCTTTTCCACATTTCTAGAAACTAATCAAACAGTCCTTGGTGAATTTTTTCTCTAAACCGATCATTAGCGCAATTTTCGCATACTGTCAAGGCATACAGAGGTAAGAATTTAAGTAATATAAAATACGAAACTAAGAGTTTGATTACTATACAACTTGGGGCAAACATAACCTGGCAACGTCATTATGATGTGATTAGGATTTACGTAGCCTTCACTATGCTGCCAGGTTAGGTTTGAACAACTATAGTAATGCGGGTATTTTTAAATGCGTCGTTAAATATCTGTTTTGCAACTCCATTATAAAAAAATTAAAGTAGCAAAAAACTTTGAGATGTAAAAGATTTACGATTGGCTTTACATCGCATATTACATCAGTGGGTAAATAAAATTTAAAGCGATATCGATTTATAACATATTGTATTGTGATTCTACGATTTCGCATTAAAATTCAAAGGCTAAATTTGAAACAGAGCAAAAGAAAATCATTTTTTCCCCCAAAGCAGAAACTACTGCAGGTAGTGCGGTAGTTGAAAAAATGTTTAGGGTAACTCATTTTGGGATTTCGGGGAAAAGAAAAGGGGACGTGAGTTCAGTTTTCATTTCGTCGCTTCCCACCCCTCCCCTTCCCCAACTATAGCATAGCAGTTAATGAAAAAACCAAATTTAATTCTCAAAGTCACCCGAGTTTCTCAGCAAAATTTGTCTGTTTTTTCATACTGAAAGTCCCATTCGAATTAAAACGTTGTAATCTTACACGTAAATTGTAAACAAAATTTGTTTCTTTGCCTGCGGATGATACAAATAATTTAAGTGAGAAATAATTGTTTCCTCGTCAGCGAAAAGAAAAAAAAAGAAAAAGAAAGGGAGCTAACAGAAAATCTAGAAATTCGAGTAAATAAATCTATTGCTGAACTTATTAGACAGAGTGATTAAGAATTTCAAGGATTTCATTTGCTTCCAGGGTGTTGCCAATATAAAAGGGTAAAAAATGAAATAAATTGCTTTTTGATTAGAAACACTTTTTAGTTACCTTTTCTCTTGGGATAACGATCGGTAATTTCTTTCATTCCGAATGGCAGACGATCTGAAAGAGCATTTAATGACATTCCAGAAAAGGAGGAAAAAGGAAGAAAAAGGTTCGGGATGTATTTTGGGGTGTTTCATTCTCATAAGGCAATTTATGAAAATAGAAATTGCCTCTCTCGTAATCAAGTAATCAATTTATCGAGAATCATCCATTAGGGAATTCAGCTAAATTGTTTACGACTTATGATTTGGTATTAATGGGTTTATTATTCATGGATTATCAATAGGAAAATAAACAAAAGAAATGAATTTCATTAAAAGTTCATCAGATAATAGACTGGATTGCGTTTCAAACATTAAAATACTTAACTTATAATCATTGAAAACAAAACAGCGGTTACGAAGACGAAGCATTTTTTAAACAAAGGTAGAATATCATAGTAGGATTTTAAACAAAATTTTCAACTAATACGAAATATTATGGTCTAATTTACAAACTCAAAAAATGCTGATGAAAAATCAAGGGCAAATAGCCAGAAAAACAATTTAATCAAAAACTCATGCAACAAAAATATGTGTATGTATTAAAAATGTTTTTGCATTTCTAATACCACGTGAAATAATTTAGTGGTGCCCAACCTACGGCCGGCGAAGCTGATCTATGCGGTCCGTTTTGTTCAATGTTACCAAAAAAAACATATGGCATCAAATGTGTAACATTGTGATTGGTCACAATGTTGGGCATTTGGAGGCAAATGTTCAAAAAATTAATTTCTGGAAAATACATGCTAACTTCGCATTAATAACAAGCACCAAGTAATGATAATAACAGTTCTCAGTTTGTAATTCTCTGTGTTTTTCCATCTTTCCTTTGCCCTCTAGAAAAAACCGCAATATTAAAAAATTTTTACATGTGATCCGGTCAGCGGAAATCTCCTAAATATGAGGTGCGGTGTCGGTTAGAAAAAAAAAAGTTTGCCCCCCCCCCCCCCCATGGCAGAAATAAATCATTGAAATCTTTGTCATTTTTTATCGGCTCTTTGAGTGGGGGATTCGTATTTGGCATGAAAAACAGTTAATATTATCTTTGTTCATAAATTTCACACAAAAGAATGTGAAAATAAAATACTTAAGATCATAAAGTTTTGATAAAATGATGGTATCATGGGCAATTACCAAAGTTAAACAACACAGTAGAGACGTATCGAGTAGCACTTTGGCCAAGTATCCGAGTACCGAGTACTCGGCCTTTCACTACTCGGCCGAGTACCGAGTTACCAATAATGTTGTAAGAAGAACCACCGACACACACGTGGTTATTTTTTTTTTGTCAAAAATTTTACAAAAAGTTATTTTTAAAATTAAAAATAAACAAATAAATAAAAGGTATGATTAATAAAGTTGGAATTAAAACAAATTATATTAATCTATTATAGTTCTAGTCCGCGAAATAGAAATATTTTTAAAGGCAAATAAAACAACGTTAAAAGCACAAATGTGCAGGAACACTGCAGACATGTGTTACAAGGAACGTCTTTTTCCAGGAGTGCCCACCTGGGGGGGGGGGAGTATGGCGCAGACTGAAACTGAAATATTTGGGGGTGGGGTGTTTTAAGGGGTATTTTTCACTTTTTTGGGGGGGGGGTTATTGCTTTTGAGGGGTGCGCCCCTAGGGGGGGGGCACTTCTGCTTTTTCAGTGCATCAAATGTGAGCTAATGAATGTGAAGACATCCAACAAAAAAATCCTACTTTTCTCGGATGTCCTTAAACCATTAATTTCACATTTTGTGCAATAACTTCGATTATTAAAATATTTTGATAGCATTTTTGCTCTTTTTTTCCCTAAATATTTCTTTATTCTAGGTCCCAACATTTTTCTTACTCTTAAAAAAATGATTTAATTTTACTTCTCTGAATGGTTATCGTTATGCCGAAAATTTGAATCTGAAAAATCATGGTTTTAAAAATTCGCGATCTAAGTTTTCCAAGTAATTAGGAATACATTGGCATATGATTGAAAGGCCTTTTCTTTCTTATGAGTCTATGAATATATATCTTAAATATCACTTAGACTGTTTCTGGCCAAAGGTAAGTTGTCTTATACTAAAATGTGAGATAGAAAAAGTAATTTCACCCAAATACACATCTATAGTTAACTTTTACTCTGATTAGATTTTATAAGTTTTTTTTTTTTTTTTTAACTTATACATAGAATACAGTCTTATTTTATGAATATATCAATTGTAAATGATTGCAGTACACTATATGCTTGCACCTTTTTATTAATTGTAAAATCTGTCTTGAACAAAATTCAGTTTTTTACAAGTACTCGGTATTGGCCGAGTATCTGATCAAAATTTGGCCCAGTACCGAGTAGTTACCGATTACTCGGTACGTCTCTAGTTTACAGTATGGATAATCCTGTAATATTGCGTCAGGCGACAATTTCAGTTTGTAAAATTTCGATTCTTTCATGTCTGAGGGGGAAAAAAATGTTGTCCGATACATCGTTGGATGGTATATCGGACAGCATTTTTTTTTTCCTTTCGGATAGCAACAGTGAGATTCTCGGATGACTTTTCATCCAAAAGCTCACACTTCTTTGCATTGAAAAAGGTGTTCCTTGTAACACCGAAACACGTGTCTGCAATCAATTGCAAGTTTTGTGCTTAATAACGTTGGATTACTGACATTTTAATTACCTTACTGTTATTCCAGAGGATTAAATGTCTACCTGTTGCTCTGAGGCGACTGTACGATGACTTTGTTCAATCCCCCGTATATACGCTAAATTAGGAGGTTGACTCATACGTTGGGGAAAAGTTGAGAAAATTTTCCAGAACTCTCTGGGGAAAAATCAATAACCTGAACGTTTTCCTATCTTTAATTCAAACCTTTTGCACAAACAACACAGGAATCAATACACATTTTGGTTTCTTTATTTTGGATAACTATACGCTAGCTTAGGAGTACAGTCGAATCCGCTCATAAAAGTGACGACCAGCAACAGGCTCTTTGCCCAGCTAGACTGGTCCTACTCAATTTACAATCCCCAGTGAAGATCAATGGCCCTCCTAAAACTATCTGCTCCCTTGCTCATTACCACCTCTTCCGGTAAGCTGTTCCAAGGTTCCACTACCCTGCTAAAATAATAATTTTTAATAATATCCATGTTAGCCTGAGATTTAAATAGCTTAAAACAATGACCCCTTGTGCTGTTTTCAGTGCTAAACTTCTGCCCCGTAACATCTTTCATTTCAATAAATTTAAACAACTGAATCATGTCCCCTCGGTCTCTTCTTTGACCTTAATCAGCCCTTATTTAACGAGAACCCGGATTTATCGAGGAAATCCGAAATACTTGGTTGGAACAATGTTAAGTCTATGGGAGCAAAATTCGCTTTTAACGAGCAAACCCCGTTTAAAGCGATCAATATTCTCTTGTGGTTCATAAATTTCTATTAACTTCTAGCACAGCTTATCGGTTTTTTTTTTTTTTTTTTTTTTTTTTTTTTTTTGTAAATTCTCTTTTACATTCCGAAGTCAACCGAAAGTTAGTGATAAATCATAAACATCGAGGCCAAGCGATGACAGCACTTTTTTTTTTTTTTTACTTGTGGAGTAAAGAAGCAATTAAATATATAATATATGTATATTCCTCAAAAATAATGACACAAGAAAGAGACAGTCAGACTGTTCAAAGTAAATAAACCCACTTCTTTGGTAATGTACAGAAATCAAAAAGAAGAAGAAAAAAAACTACTTGATGAATTTTTTTTTTTTTTTTTTTTCACGAACTCGTATTTTGCGAGCACTCGGTTATAAGGGGCAAATATCGCGGTCCTTTTGCGTTTGTTATAAGCGAGTTCGACTGTATCTCTTCCGTTTTATTTCAAAAAATAGAATAAAACTGTTAAACATGAATGATATCCTGTGAGATAAATTGTGACTCAAAATTCCCCTGAATAACAGCAGACCAAATAATTATTTCATCAATTCTTCCAGCTACAACTAGGAACGACTACCGATTAGTAAAAATATTTTATCAGCAACTGAAAAAAACATATACAAGGTTTGCTAAATTGCATTTCTTTCGCCAGCTAACCGATTCCTAGCTTTTATGGAAGAACCCCGCACAGATGCTCAGCAGGAAGCGGCGGACTCCCGCCATGATATCTCTAACTTCTGAGGATATAAATAGAGAATTAACTCCAGGACACATCTCTTTCAGCAAGACCTCCAGCAGTGACTTACTTCATTGGCAGGCTCCCGCTATGGGATTTGAAAGATATATGGTTGCTTTATGAAATATTGATATTTTAAGGTCATTTCAGACAGCTCGACTGATTTAATTTTGTCTTTGACATTGCTCTCTATCTAAAATGAAGCAATAAGAGTTTTCAAAATATTTAACTTTTCTAGTTTTGTTTATATATGTTGTAAAACCACATATACAGGGTGTTTCAGTTAAATGTTTCAGAACTTCTGGCAGGGCTAGAGGACGCAATGTCGATTCAGAATAACATGCATACTATCTGACCATCGATTACATGGAAAGGCTAATATCCGGTTTATAGGCGGAAATGGACGTATCTATTAGTTTATAGGGATGTTAGTTGGTTTGTTACAGATGTGCACTTTTGCCTCTATTATTTAGCCTTAGTTTTGCAAAAATGAAAATTTACCCACAGCAACATTTTTTTAAGCTAAAGTATATGCGATCTATATTCTCACGGAAAAAAATAAAGCGGTAACTTACCGCTAAATACAACTTTTAATTTCAAAAAAATATTTTAAAACTAAAAAAATATTTTAAAACTAAAACTTTAAAACTAAAAAAGTTGTAGTTAGCTGTAACTTACCGCTAAATACAACTTTTAGTTTCAAAACAATATTTTAAAATAGACATAAGCTTGTTGTGTCTCACAAGTAATACTATTCATAAACGCAACAAAAAAAGAAAAGAAAGAAAGAAAGAAAAATGGAAGAGAAATAAGAAAAGAAGAAAATAATAAAAATTGAATACGCCTTAGAATGTAATCAAGAATAAAATATATTACCCAATCGTATTGTTTAGTGACTGACAACACATACGAACGTCGAGTTAAATCAGCAAGATTAATTCTTTTAATGCATTGTTTACTTACGATAGACATTCGTAAATGTCCAGTTAAATCAGTAAGTTTAAACTATTTGTGAAATTCACGCTTAAAAAAGGCACAGCTGGAAAAGGCATGGAAATAATCACAACAGGAAAAACAATAGCATTCCTTAAATCTAATAAAATTTGGTAATTAAGCAAAAGTTTTTTAAAAAGAAAAGGAAAGGGGAGAAAAAAACCCGCAGAAATTTAATGCGGAGATTGTAGCTTTAGGTAAACTAATTAATTTATGCTTATTTACGAACAGAAAAAAATCCATTTCGTTCATTCAATTAACTTGTTCCAACCTGTTTCTTGTTTTTCTTAAATTACGTAGAATGTCCTTTTATCTTTGTTTTCCGTAAAATGCATCACTAGTTCCCTTCTTAAAATTATTTTAAAATTAACTTAGTAACGTTATTAAAGGAACTGTCAATTTACCTTCGTCGTAAATTAACCATTGAAAAGAAAATATTGTTACTTCAATAAACCCAATAATTTGATTTTTGAAATTTTAGGCAGACGAAATAGAAATTATTTTTTGAAAGAAAAAGGCTTTATTTTTTAATAGTTTACGATTACATGGCATTTGATTAGAGATAGTTCCATTATGTTTAGTTTGTTGGTTGTTTCTATCGGATTTTTTGGCGCAAGAGAACAACACTGTAAGGGTGAGGACATCACGTGACTCCGTAATTCGCACATACAAAAAATTAAGGTAAAAATCGTACATACAGTTTAAAATTTCTCAAACATGTTGATTAGAATGAAGAATAAGGTGGAGGAATTCTGTAAATTCCCATCCAAATACGATAAAATACTGAACCGAAATAAAATACTGAACCGAGGAGACAATACAATATTCTAATAAACTCCAGAATTATCTGCAAGGTTCAAAATCTCGCCAAACTTGGTCGCATGTAGAGATTTCTCACCAAATTAGTAGCCAAATATGACGCCAGTTTGGCGATACCTTGATATTTTCTCGCCAAGCCCTTAGAACTCATTTTTAACTGTGGATAATGCACGGAAAAACAACTTCAGGTAAAGCAAAAAAGTTAAAGTAGTTTTTAAGTCGAAACTGACGAAATAAATTTAGCGAGCGCTAATCAATTAGCACCAAATTTAGCGAAATTGCAACTAATTAGTCACACAAAACATTAAAATAACACCAATTTATGTAATTGTAACCAAAATATTTCCTCTTTTTTGCTACCAAGAAGCATGGGAATCGACGAACCTTCCTTGTAACGTGATATACAGTCAATTCGCGATAAATGGAAGTCCGATAACTCGAATATTACCATAACTCGAAGTTTTTATCAACTCCCGACCACTTTGTCTTTAATTCCATGCTAATTATTCTCAATATCTCGAAGTAAACATCCTTTAACTCTAAGTTTTTTCAAAGATGACTCGAGATGTACTATTTCGAAAGAACGAAAAGGAAACAAAAATAAAGAAATTTGTTGTACTATACTGTTTACATTTTCATATGTTACTGGACTACGAATTTGCTTTTAAGCTGTCAAGTTGTCAAATCAACTGATTGTACCTTTATTTAAAGGCGGACCTAAGTTAAGATGCGTTCCCCTTCATTCTTTAGTTCGATCATTTGCTGATAAGTTCCTGAGAGACAGAGTGAGTCTTCTTTACTGTTAGAGATGTCTAAGCAAATACACTCTGTCAATGATATTAAAAGAAAAATAGAAACTTCTAAAGTGGTAGAATCCAAAATCCATGAATCCGAATTTGAAAAAAAAAAAGATGTGCACCTTTTCCTGAAGTAGAATCAGCTCTATTCAAAAGCAGTATCAAAATCAAAACCATGCTTTTGATTTTTTTTTCTCTCAATGTTTTTTATTAAACTGTGCAGATTTTGCTTAAAAACTTTAAAGTTCTGTGAGTTTGTCTGTTATATTTGCATATTAATTAAAATAATCGATGGCTTTTTATATTAAAATGTCGAAAACCGAAACTAGCGGTAAGTCAAACTTTCGAGAAGTCGAAGTTTTCTGTATCGATTTTTTAGAATCGAGTTATCGCGAATTGACTGTATTTATTACTCGTCTGTCTGCTAGTTTCTATTACCTCCTCCCCCCTCCCCCTTGATTTTTTTTTTCCTTTTTTAAATCTAAATAACAGTATGAGCTTTCACTTTCAAGTTCCGTCGTTATTTTTACTAAAAGTGCCACTCATTATAAAAATTGCTAATTTCACTGTTTTCTTTTCAAAGTGAAATAAGTGGGCCACTTGTGCAGCGACTGCTAATTATCTGTTTGGCAACGCATTTTTCAATATTTACTGTAAAAATGGTTTATCCGGAAGTGCCGATTTGACTTGCAACGGAGCGAACTACACTGACAACAGTCGAATAATGATAACAAACATCATTACTCTGAAATGCTCTTTGGAGCGAAGAAATGCGTCAAAATATAAAATATTGAACGGGAAAACTACAATGTCCAACTGTAAAAAAATACAAAGCTCTCTTTTTTTTTTCTTTTTGCCAATGAGATTCATTTGACAATGGTCATCAAGGACCATTTTGTACAAAACAGCTTGCAGAAAAATCACTCAAGCGACGGAAGAAGTTCATGGGAAAAAAAGAATTACCATCCACTCAGCCATTTTGTTGAAAGCACTCCGGAAGTTAGCATCGGGCAGAAAAGAACAAAAAAGTTCAGCACAATTGCGTTCTTTTTCTTCCGAAAACAAATTTTTGGGTTGCAATAACCGAGAGCTTCTCTGTGATCTCTCTCTAATGGTCAGTTGTTTTATCTCACAGCGAAAAGTGCCTCAATATCTTTCAGTTTGCGGAAAAAGTCGAGTAATTAAAAAGCTTATTTTGCATCATTCATGAGTTACAGAAATAATGCAGCGGAGCCCCGATTGGAGGTCACGGTGACTTCCTAAAAATATTCCAATACGATAAAATTTGTCCGGCGATCCGGCAAATTTGGTAACAGTATTGCATTGTTGTAAATTAAAAGAAAAATGAGCTGATGTGTGCATCACATGACTTCCTTTTACTCCAGTTTTAATGTCATTTTCCCATTATTCGCAATTTTAATGTGATTCAATAGTTTACTTTCTAAATATCGCCACCAGTGACCAAATTGAAACCAGATTTAAAAAAAAAAACTTTGTGACCAAAAGACTGGCGATATATCGCCAAGTTATAACACCACTTGAGTATACATCGAAAGTAACAATGATTTCCCCCCAAAAAGGTGCAAAAGATCCCTTTAGAATCCCCGGAATGCAACCAAAAGGGGAGGTGCACAGCTAGACCCAACTAGGAGTCTACGTACCAAATTTCAACTTTCTAGGACATACCGCTCTTGAGTTATGCGACATACATACGCACATACATGCACACATACGTACATGCGGACGTCACGAGAAAAGTCGTTGTAATTAACTCGGGGAACGTCAAAATGGATACTTCGGGTTTTTATACGTTCTTAGGCACTTATCCGCGTATGGTCGGGTTGAAAAAAAAAAAAAACCTCAACATTAATTCGGGGGTGAGCAAAATGGAAATTAAGGTCGAATTTTGAGTGAAATTTTTTCGCGAATACAATACTTCCTTTTTTGTAAAAGGAAGTAAAAAAAAACAATAATAATTATAAATTTTTATATAGTTACTTCTTTTCTATCAGCAGTGAGCAAGTAGTATGTGCATATCCCTTTCGGTAAAATTCGGTGTTTCATTCGGTAAATTGAGAATTTTCTCTCTCCCACAAATTTAAGTTCGGGGGGCGTTTGTTTGATAATGTTTTCAGGGACGGTCCGAAACTCATTGGGAGGGGAGAATTCTCAAATTACCGAATGAAAAACTGAGTTTTATCGAATCGTTAAATATGAAGTATGCATACAATCGAGTGCAGATTTTTTTTCACAGCTGTCCGCGACGCAGATTAAAAACCCCCAAAATAGTCTGCAAGATAAACCGACATTTGATTAATTGCAAAGTTCATAAACACAAGATACTAAACTTAAAACGAAATTATTTTAGTAAATCATAGTTTAAAAGCATTCACAAAAAATTTAAAATATTGTACAATGAAAGCCGTGTACCGTTAAACACGTCACGGTTTAAAACGCACTAAGTTGTGGCCACGGTGAAGTACAATTTTTAAATTATGGGTCTACATATTAATTACTTGCCTTGAAACTCAATGAGCGTATTATAGACCAACTCTTCCTTAATGGGGTCGTTCCCAAAATTTTAAAAGTATTTTTTTCTGAAAGACAATGCTTAAAAACATAGGATCTCACGATTTTTTAAATAATTTGTTCAAGTTTAATGTTTTTAAAAAATTACTTAAATCGGTGCGCTTTTATTGTTTACGTTTCTGTCGTGTGACATCACAAATGATGAAATGTAGAGACGTACCGAGTACTCGGTAACTACTCGGTACTCGGCCTACTCGGCCAATTTGCCGAGTACTCGGTACTCGGCCAATACCGAGTAGTTGCAAAAAATTGAATATTGTCCACAGATGCTATTTTTTTTTTTTTTTTAAAGAGCAAGAATTATATTCTGCAATCATTTACAATTAAAATTTATAAGTCAAATTTAAATTTTGAGAATAATGAAGTTTGTAATGCTTCAATGGAATAAATCTTTATTTTAATGTCTCCAAAGTTTATAAAACTTATTTATTAAAAATTACGCAAAAACGGTAAGTATAGAAAATATGGAATTTTTATATTAAAAATGGATTTTTGCTACAAACAAAAATTAGTTATAAAAATACAAAAATACCTTTGCTTAAAAAATAAAAGGAAATAAAACAACGTTAAAAGCACAGTGCAGGAACACTGCAGACACGTGTTTTGGCGTTACAAGGAATTCCTTTTTTAATGCACAAAATGGGAGCTCGTGGATTTAAAGGCATCCAATAAAAGTCGGATTTTTTGTCGAATGTCTTTACATTCTTTAGCTCACATGTTATGCACTGAAAAAGACGTTCCTTGTAACGGGGGGGGGGGGGGGGCAGAAACACGTGTCTGCAGTGTTCCTGCACATTTGTTTTATCTGCTTTTAAAAATTATTTATGTTTGGCGGACTAGAACTATAATTGATTGGTATACAGTGAAACCCCTCCTAACGGACACCCCTCAAAGGCGGACAATTTTTAATTCCCCAGTTCCAATGCAAATAACATTATTAAACCCCTGTCCTGCAGACACCTCTTTATTGCGGACAAAAAATTGCCCTGTTAGTGTTCGCATTAGATGGATTTTACTGTAATTTGTTTTAATTCCAACTTGATTAATCATACCTTTTATTTATTTATTTTTAATTTTAAAAATAATTTTTTTGTAAAACTTTTGACACAAACAAAATTGTTTATATAACGCGTAATTAAATTTCAGCAGGAATTTAGTTTTAAAAACTATTATATGGACAAGGAGATCTATAATACTATTCCAATAAGTTCAAAATTCATCACATGTGCGTCGGTGGTTCTTCTTAAAACATAATTGGTACTTGGTAACTTGGCCGAGTACTCGGTAACTCGGTACTCGGCCGAGTAGTGAAAGGTCGAGTACTCGGTACTCGGCTAGTCGGCCAAAGTGCTACTCGGTACGTCTCTAATGAAATGCCATTTAGTGTTGCCATTTTCACGGAGAAAAATATTTAATTCGCATCTTGACTCACGTGTATTGGCAACGATATGGTTGACAGCAAGCATAGAGCGCAATTTTAATTCGCTTCTTGATTATCATAACGTGGAAACCTGGTAGAAAGATGCGCCAAACTGCATCATTTGTGACGTCATAAAGACCACGCCTTGTTTTCAAAATCAGACATTTGAAAAAATTAATTTAAAATAACTGTTGGGAAAATGAAAGTATTTTCTGGGTCCATGTTATTTTTTTTACTCATTCTATCAATGTCAATGACTAAAAGTAGTACTTTTGACTGAAGGAAAGACAACCCCATTGTCCCATTTTCGACTAATAAATCCATAACAAGCACGAAATTGCGGTCTCTGCAAGGGATAACTGGGTTGTCGGTGTAAGGCGTTTTGTTCTGCTAAAGTCCTTGCTTAGGGGTGGGAACTTACTGCTCAATTGTGTATGCTTAAAATTAGTTGGAACATTTTCCTTCTTAATTTCGAAATTTTAATGCTGAGACACTTTTCACCGCCGTATACGTCACCCCACACCACTTGTGTAAACTAACTTAGCAAGCCTTGTGTAGAACTAAATGATAGACCCCTGGAATTTTAGAGCCATCAACTTCGACTTCTACTCGGCAAGCACTGGCAGAGTTGCGGACTTAGAGGGAAAATAACCGACTACGATTCTTGAAATTTTGCATCTTATACTCCCGACTCCGCATTCTATTCAGAATTTTAAGTCAATACTTAGTGAGTGGTTTTTTTTCCCAATGACAATATTTTATAACACAAAACAAGTCAAAATAAATTATTATCACAATTATGAAGAACGGCTAAAACAATGGGGTCGTTTCCGAAATTTTACAAGTATTTTTTTCTGTAAGAGCATGCATAAAAACGTGACCATTTATTAAATAATTTGACAAAGTTTAGTATTTTTTTTAACAATTATTTTAATTGGTGCGCAGATTCAATTTCATTTTTTTAAGCTTCTTCACGTGACATCACAAGTGATGAAATGCCATTCACTGATGCCATTAACGCAGAGTGCAATATATAATTCGCTTATTCACTCATATGTTGTGGCAACGACATGGTTGATAGCAAGCGCACAGCGCAATATTTAATTCGCTTCTGAACTATCATAACCTGGAAACGTGGTAGACAGCAAGTGTAAACATTCAACGCGCCAAAGTACATCACTTGTGACGTCACGAAGACATGCCTTGTTTGAAAAATCGGACAATTTAAAAAAACTAATTAAAAATTAAATGTTGGGAATATGAAAGTATTTTCAAGGACCATGTTTTTTTTTTGCTCATTCTATCAACTTCAGTGACTAAAAGTAGTACTTTTGATCGAATGAAACAACCCCATTGCCACTAAAATGAAACTCAGAAAAATATTTTAGAACAAACGCCATTTTAACACAAAAGCCAGTTTTAAGATAAAATTCTGCGTGTCTTATAAACAGAACTGACTGCCACCAGAAATAATTAAATTCACATAACTTTGATTAATGGAATAAAACTTGAGACGTTTTACAACGGAAAGTCCGAAACGAAATTACGGAATCCAGATAAACCACATTAAGTTCTATTAACTGAACAGCGGAGAAAATGCGATTTAATATCGGCTAATGGTTGACAAAGCCAATTGAAAATTTCGCGAATTCGGAGTGAGAAATAAAAATTTTACACTTACAATAAGCAGTCCATTGTTTGTTAGTTTTTCCCTTAACAAATTGAAATTAGAAAATATTTTGAGCGTTTTGTTAACTTCGAAGTTTGTTGCTTTTTCATCTTCCGGACTCCAAATATTCGTAGTTTAAGTCGGGGTTTTGTTGCAAACAATTTGTATTGCCTTGAAGAGCTAAATGCAATACACATCACTATATTTCAATATGCAAGCATCTATTGTTGGAGATTAATTTCCCCAACTATTTTTGAAGTAAAATTACCAGAATTGAGCTAGAAATCCACAAATTGTAAATAATTTCGGAAACTTCTCGTTTGCGTATGAAATGTAAACAATGGGGTTGACCCAGGAAATACTTTCATTTTCCCAACAGTAATTTTTTAATTAATTTTTTAAAATGTCCGATTTTGAAAACAAGGCGTGGTTCTTATGACATCACAAATGATGCAATTTGTGTGGCGCATCTTTCTACCACATTTCCACGTTATGATAATCAAGAAGCGAATTAAATATTGCACTCTACGCTTGCTATCAACCCTATCGTTGCCAATACACGTGAGTAAAGACGAGAATTAAATATTTTTCTCCATGAATGGCAACACTGAATGGCATTTCATTATTTGTGACGTCACACGACAGAAACGTAAACATTGAAAGCGCACCGATTTAAGTAATTTTTTATGAATATTTAACTTGAACAAATTATTTAAAAAATGGTCAGATCCTATATTTTTAAGCATGCTCTTTCAGAAAAAAATACTTTTGAAATTTTGGAAAGGACCTCATTGTGTAAAATACTCTTCGGGCCTTACAATATTGTATGTAAATACAGTGGTCGCCGCTTATTTGAATCACACTTATTTTAAACAGTTTTGCTTTCATAAAGCGGCTAATTCAATAAAGCTGGATTTTGCTCTGTTTTTGGCAATTTGATTCATTAAAGCGGTTGATTCAATTAACTGGCGTCCATTGCATTTGAATAAACTTACCGAAATTTTATTTTTAACTCGCGATCTCTTACTGCAAGAAGATATTGTCGCCTTAGAGAAGTGTTTCGTATTTTTTTCCGTGAGTGTAACCCTTTGAAATGACCATTTCTTCGTGGAACCCCTGTTTTTTTCATAAGTTGCATAGTTTGAAAAATGTTCTTGAAATGTCTTATTTGCCGCCAAAGTAAAAGTTTAATAAAGTTCATTAGCTTGAAGTGTAATATCAAAAATTTACCCAAAAAACAAAAAAAAAAATCGGAAAACAATTGTGAAAACAAAATTTTTATTTTTTTAGACCCAAATTAAGTTTTAAAGTTTCAAATTTAAGTTTTCAAATATCAATATTTTAATAGGTTTTTTAAAGTCTAAAAAGAAAGTTAGGAAAATAAAGAGTGAGAATTTCGTGGAACCCTTGATTGATCACCATGGAACCCTTGGGTTCCGTGGAGTATAATTTTAGAAACATTAAGATATCTAATTCCAGAAGTTACACTAAGATATCTTACTTTTGTTCTGAGGTGACGGTATCTTGTTCATTGGTGCGTAGATACGGTCAAATAAATGTTACGACTACGTTTTTTTTTCTCCCCCTCCCCAGTCTTTTTGTTTTTGCCGCTATACCTCCAGCTAATCATTGATTTCTGAATCAGTTGCAATGTGCTAGGAATGGAATGTGTCGCCATAATGCGGTAGTTTCCAAAATTTTAAAAGTATTTTTTTCTGAAAGAGCATGTTTAGAAACATAGGATCTGACCATTTTTTAAATAATTTGCTTAAGTTTAATATTTAAAAAAAAAAAAAAATACTTAAATCGGTGCGCTTTTATTGTTTATGTTTTGTACCGATGACATCACAAATGATGAAATGCCATTCAGTGTTGCCATTCACAGAGCTAAATATTTAATTCGCATCTTTACTCTCGTGTATTGGCAACGATATGGTTGATAGCAAGCGTAGAGCGCAATTTTAATTTGCTTTGATCATCATAACGTGGAAACGCTGTAGAAAGATGCGGCAAAATGCATCATTTGTGACATCATCAAGACCACGCCTTGTTTGAAAAATCAGACATTTTCAAAAAATTAATTAAAAAATAACTATTGGGAAAATGAAAGTATTTTCTGAGCCCATGTTATTATTTTTGCTTATTCTATCAATTTCAGTGACTAAAAGTAGTAATTTTGACTGAAGAAAACAACCCCATTGTGGACTTAGTTTTAATTAATCTAAAAATTGCTGCAGTATCAACGTCACAGAAGTTTCCTATTTAAGGGATCCGCTACTTGTAATCGGTATTGAAAAACACTTACACTAAAAATACATTTCATCTCGATACAAAACGCCGTTGTTAATTTTTAACAAAGTAAAGCTTTTGATAAAAACGCATTTAAATGAGTCGTTTAACACAACGTAGCATTTTCAGAAGGGTCGTAGCATATCTTCAGTTAAACTTCGAAAGATTCTGAATAAAATCCTTCATCACACTTAAAAACATCCGAAGTCAACAGTAGAAAAAGTTCAATGTTACTTTTTTTCTGAGCCAACAAAAAAGGGAAAAGCATTAATTTGGAATTGAAATGAAGAGAGAAAAATTAAATATATACGTTTCATTTTAGAATGCCCTCAATCATCACCATTACGTATCATCAAAAATCGTTTAAGAGGAAATAACCTATAAAAGACATTATAAAACAGAATTTACTGTTCAGACTCCGTCCAAAAATTGATCTTCGTAGTAAAAACGTCTGTATATAAAAAAAAAACCTTCCGATTCTGAAAACCTCCGCCATTTCCATTCGTAATAGAATACAATTTGAAAAAGATTTAGTGGTCTAAAGAGAGACAGGTGCTTTATATTATATTACCTAGAATAGGAAACTGTTCGGATGGAAGTATTACTGATGTTTATCTCAACGCCATTAAAACGCGATCATATAAACTGTGGTTTCAATTCAAAGAAAGTAGGCCTAACTTCGTGGAAATGGTTTTCAGTTTTCGAGGCTTTTTCCGCTGAAGGATGAGTAATGATACGTTTAGCATTTTCAGTTCGAATGTTTTTTTGTTTTTGGTTTGTTACTCACATAAATTTTTTCCCTATTTTTGAAAGCCTTTTACATTGCTTTTACACAAACATTTTTTTTCTTCTACCCTCGAATGAAAGTCAGATTTTTACTCAGTTATTTAGAATACGGAGAATAGAAAACTGAAGTGGGATTGTAATTAATTTCTTAAGTGCACATTAACCCTTCACGTCCCCTTATTCAAAAACCTTTCTCTATTATGTTTTTGTGTGAATATTCCACTTCGAGTCTCTTCTTTTTGTTTCTCATTCTCTCTCTCTCTCTCGCGCCTCCAGATTTTGAAAGAATCGAAAAATACAGATTTTTTGGTATAAGATGCAATTTGTTTGGAGTTTCGAAGAGAAATAGAGTTATATAGTGAAATCCAGTTACACAATGAATACCAATATAGCGAAATACATTTTCAGTCCCAATTGAATTTCCATTCCATTGCTAAAATTTCCATTTCAACAAAATTCTCGGAACAACGAACAATATACAGTGGCTCCCAAAAGTGTTCGTACACTTACGATTTTCAATGAAATACACCCGTATACATTGGTTAAAATTAATATTTTGGAATAGGTATTTATATATAAGATTTTTGATCTATTTTCAACAAAACTACATGAACATTTTTAATAACATAATAAAACCTGATTTTTAAGAAATTAATAATCAAAAATTGCCAGAAACTTTATCTCACAAACGTCTTCGTACACTTTGAAAAAATATCTATATATTAGTAAATAATCTAACTTTTTACTAAGTTATTATTTAGTAGAATATCAGGCAGTATCAACAACAGCTTTTAAACGTCTGGGAATAGATTTCATTGTTTTTTCTTTCTTTTTTAGGGCAATTTCTGAGTAAGTGTTCAACCGCGCTTCGAGTCTTACTGTTTCTAGTTCGCTTTTCGTTACAATGCTGTATTTTCGTAATCTAGCCTCCAGATTTATCTAAATGTGTTGCATTAAATTTAAATCTGGCGATTGAGGAGATATTTCTAAGCTCAAGTACAATTTTTGAGGCACCAAACGCAAACGTTGAAAACCGTGTGAGTCTTATCGTTACTTGATGAAAAACAAAGTTTTTTCCGAAAAACCAAATTTTGGGCTAATAGTTTAAAATTGTTTTTTAAAACATTTAAATGAACAGCATGATTTATTACTTCATCGAAAAATTCCAAACTGCCAAGTCCTGATGCTGATATGCACCCTCACACAAAAACACCTTCACCGTCCTGATTAACTGGTCCAACTAAGTTCTCAAGTTTTAATTCCTCATTATTTCTTCTCCTTACACTTTATCAGAAATTCAACCAAAAATGTTGAATTTATTCTCATCTGTAAGTAAGACGTTAATCCAAAACTTTTTGAGCTTATTTATCACTGATTTTGCGACGGAAAGCGTAAACTTTCCGTTTTTTGCAAGAACAAGAAAATTCCTGCGGGAAGAGGTCCCATTTTATCCAGCTATTCAGAGAACTTGGAGAACAATTTGAGGTGAAAATTAAGCGTAAAATGTTTCATTAAATTCTGTAGAAACTTTTGTTGGACTCAAATGCGTATTTTTCAAACATTTTCTAACTGTAAATCTCCGATCACGGTTTGTTAACTTTGCTGGTTGACCTTTTCTAACCTTGGGTTTGATCCGATTATTTTATTTAAAGTATTTTATCAAGCACTTCATTGTAAAATGCATAAACAACCTAATTGAGAGACATTTCAAACCAATTTACCCCCCCCCCCGCTACTATGAGGGGGGATCAAATTTCGAATGGTATTTGCTGTTTTTTACAAATACTATCCATTTAAAAATAATAAGCAGACTATTAGGGAATAAATAAACAAAAAATTAAGGCCAAATGAGTTTACAGTGTCAACACAATGCAAAAATAATTAAAAAAAAACGACATATGATAATGATTATCATGAATTTATTCGAAAATATTACCGTGTACGATGACTTTTGAGGCGTATTATTATTTCTCTGTCTCTTCGTTTTTCGACAAATTTCAAAAAAAACGACAGTAATTTTGAAAAAAAAAAAAAAAAATCTACTGCATTTTATTCAGAATGGCATAGGAATTGATGTGGAAAAACATTGGACTACATATTTGAATTCAGTTTTGCGTTATTCTGTTTTTACTACAAAATTTCAAGGTGTACGAACACTTTTGGGAGTCACTGTATGCAGCTGCAACAGAATTTCACTGCATCTGTTTTAGCTAGAGCTCGAAACAGTTACCTCAATTCCTACAATTAACTACTTCTTTTTCTTTTGCAGACATTATAATAATTTCCTTCCCTTCGCAAGCAGTTGTTTTTTTTTTCCGGTTTTTATTTTATTTATTCATTTGCAAACGATAAGCATGGGCGCCCATATGCAAAATTTTAAGAGGGGGGAGGCTCAGATATTTTCTCCATGGTTCAGCAGGATATTTTCCCCATAGAAACCGCGTTTTCAGTATAGACTAGAGTTATGAAGTTTGACATTTTTAATAAATGATTCATTAATGGCTGGAGAAGAAATGTTTTTATATTTTTGCTGACTGAAAGCAAGGAAGTACTGAAAGCAAAGAAGTTTTAATTTCTAAGGGAGGAGGCTTGAGCCCCCCCCCCCTTACCGCCCCTATATGGCACCCTTGACGATAAGTCTTTTCACATCTTATGGATTCTTTTTTCGCAAACGTTATTCACGAACGTTTTGCAGACGATCAAGAAAGGCATAATTTTTTTCTGCTCATTATTTTTTTTAATGAAATCATGTATATATTTTTCTTTTATTTAGTTATTGTTTTTTTTTAAATTTACATTTCATTTTTTTCTTCTCAGTAGTACACACTTCTTTTTGAGTTGATTTTTTTTTTTTTTTTTTTTTTTTTTTTTTAATTTCAAATTCTTGATGATTGCTTTATGCATTTAGAAATAACTTACAAGGTACTCCCCATTGAGCCAAATTCTGTAATACTATGCCATCTGAGGAACAAAATACCAACCCGCTTCTATAGACGGGGCACTGATTTTCAACTTTAAACTCGGTTTACTCAGAAGTACACAGCTTGGGTTGTCCCATTTTTGCACAATATCGCCGTTGAAATATTGAGTCAACTGAATGCCCGTTAATCCACTACTAGTATCAGTCAGGGGAGCAGCAGGAAAAGGGTTCCATGTTTCCAAGTCATATTACCGATCCTAGTATGGTAATATGTAAGATTATTACGACGAACTGCCAGAGGAAAAAAATTCCTTGCTGATCCCCCCCCCCCCCCCACTTTGAGAAATTACATTTGATGTGCATATGTCGCCTCAGCAGTGTTGCCAGATGGTCAAACCCAGATTTCCCCAATTCCCTTTCAATTTTTCCCCAAAAAGTAATGTTTCCTACCAAAATTCCTCAAATTCAAAAATTATCTTTCCACTTATATTTTCAGAAAATGAATCGACTTCCTCTAATATTTTTGTCTCTTTTTTTACCCCAAATAGCCGAATTTTCTTAGAAAATTCCCCAACTTTTTTTTTCTCCCCATTTTCGCCTTTCTTTTTTTTTTTTTTTTTTTTTTTTTTGTCTTCTTTATCAATACCTTTCTTTATCTGTACTAATAATAAAGCTGAAAGTCTCTCTCTCTGTCAGGATCTCTGTTACGCGCATAGCGCCTAGATCATTCGGCTGATTTTCATGAAATTTGGCAAAGAATTAGTTTGTAGCATGGGGGTGTGCATCTTTAGGCGATTTTTCGAAAATCCGATTTTGTTCTTTTTCTATTCCAATTTTAAGAACATTTTCCCGAACAAAATTATCATAAGATGGACGAGTAAATTACCAAGCTATCATAACGTGGAACCGTAACGTGGGCAAGCCAATTGGCGAGGAATTCATCATGCATTATTTGTAAATATACAGGGGAACCAATTCTACTACGGGCAAAGCCATGCGGGTGCCACAAGTCATAAATGCAAGCGCTTGACCGAGAGATAAGAAATAGCCAAATGTTTTTCCCATGACCCCCTCCCTGGATCCGCCTATGCTCCTATGGTCGACAGGTTTTCACTAGCATGTCCCTCCTTTTGGGCTGCGGCGTCCACGCCCTGGAATCGACTTTATTTATAGCCGACTGTCTCAACTTTACACAATCCTCTTAAGACAAAACACCCAGCATTCAGCCCATGGTATTCATCTGAATTTTGACTTCTTGAATCAAATTAAATTATGATTGCGATAGGAGCCATTTGCAGAAACAAGAAATCTATCGAGCAGGATCTTCTATCGTAATGGGATCGTTTCTGAAATTTTAAAAGTATTTTTTTTTTTTTGAAAGTTTCTTAAAAACATAAGATTTAACCATTTTTCAAATAATTTGCAAAGCTTAGTATTTTTTAACAATTATTTTAAACGGTGCAATTTTGTTGTTTACGCTTTTGTTCATGACATCACAACTGATGAAATGCTATTCACTGATGCCATTAGCGCAGAGCGCAATACTTAATTTGCTTTTTTACTCGCATGTACTGGCAACGATATGGTTAATAGCAAGCGTAGAGCGCAATATTATATTCGCTTCTTAATTACCATAATCCGGAAACGTGGTAGACAGCAAACGTAAGCATTCAGCGTGTCAGTAGAGTTCCGCGCCAATGTTCATTACTTGTGACGTCATAAAGACCACGCCTTATTTCCAAAATCGGACAATTAAAAAAAATAAAAATTAAACGTTTTGAAAGTAAAAGATTTTCCTCGCTCCATGTTATTTTCTTTTGCTTATTCTATCAACTCAGTGACTAAAAGTAGTACTTTTGACTGATGTAAAAAACCCTATTCGTTATTGCGAAAAACATAATTTGAATTCAAGACGTCAAAATTCAAATGAATGCCAGGGTTTGCTGCAGATGTTATGTTTGCATTTGATATCTTTAATCAAGAAAAATAGTTTATGAAGAAGAGGGCTTACGAACGAAAAAAAGGACATTTAAATAGATGAGTTTCGTGTCTCCTTTAGACAAGATGTTCAACCGAAAACGGTTTGCTGTAAGTAGGCTATCGTAGCGACATCTAGAAACAAAATGATTAACTACAGGAAATTGGCGTAAAAGAATACTTCCAAAAACGTTTTAAAAACCATTCCAACAGATAAATTTCTATCTCATTAGACAATTTCTATTGAAGCACTATGAGTTTCTAAAAACTACCCTTTATATCTGAAATACAAAATTTTAATCCTCTGCTAGCATTGTCACTACCGGATCCAATTGTTTTGTAATTGCTACCAGTGTTTTTTAACTCTTCTAGGATAATATATTAAAAATAAATATTTTCTAACGTAGGATTCAGGATCTGCTGATGTTAATGCACGTCTCTTGAACTCTCGGGTGTGAGCGTTCGTCACGCCTGTAAAATCAATCGCAAAAACGCCAAATTTGGCGACATTTCGTGAATTGTCTCCTAATTTAACACGGCTTCCATTTCTCGCTAAGCCCATTAAAAAACCAGGCAGAAATGACGTCATCACTAGGTGAGGTACCGCACGCGGCTAGTATTGTTATTAGAATACTTTCTGTTTAATTAGCAAATGATTGATGAAAAAATCGGCAGCGTTTTAACATTGTGATAACGGCGGATATTGATTTCTTTAACATTATAACTGCTGCACAAAATTCCGATATGAATCTAAAGGGAAATCATACTTTCTCTTATTTTCTCAGTCATTTCGGAAAACTCTTTCCGCTGTAGCCAGGAGTTGTTCAAACAATGCCTAGGCGCGGCTTTAATTATTTATTTTATTTTTTGTTTATTTATTAATATTTTTTTGTGGTAAATATTGAGAAGCTTTGGTTGAAAAATTTAGCCGTGGGTTCAATGCTTTCCTCAAAAAATTAGTCTCGCAAAATGTTTTAGTAGACGTCAACAGCAATTAAAACGAAGATGAAACTCACAACAAAAGTTTTTTACTATTAGCATCATCTAATGTAGGAGAGAGAAAAAAGAAAGAAAAGAAAAACCTTAGAGTATTCACGCCTGTAAAATCAATCGCAAAAACGCCAAATTTGGCGACATTTCGTGAATTGTCTCCTAATGTAACACGGCTTCCATTTCTCGCTAAGCCCATTAAAAAACCAGGCAGAAATGACGTCATCACTAGGTGAGGTACCGCACGCGGCTTGTATTGTTATTAGAATACTTTCTGTTTAATTAGCAAATGATTGATGAAAAAATCGGCAGCGTTTTAACATTGTGATAACGGCGGATATTGATTTCTTTAACATTATAACTGCTGCACAAAATTCCGATATGAATCTAAAGGGAAATCATACTTTCTCTGATTTTCTCAGTCATTTCGTAAAACTCTTTCCGCTGTAGCCAGGAGTTGTTCACAAACAATGCCTAGGCGCGGCTTTAATTATTTATTTTATTTTTTGTTTATTTAGTAATATTTTTTTGTGGTAAATATTGAGAAGCTTTGGTTGAAAAATTTAGCCTTGGGTTCAATGCTTTCCTCAAAAAATTAGTCTCGCAAAATGTTTTAGTAGACGTCAACAGCAATTAAAACGAAGATGAAACTCACAACAAAAGTTTTTTACTATCAGCATCATCTAATGTAGGAGAGAAAAAAAGAAAGAAAAGAAAAACCTTAGAGTATTATTGAAATGCAGAACTGCAATGGCAAAGACGAAATAGAAGCTTTGCAAAGATAATTATCAATTATTTTCTCAAAGTACGCCTTTCAAAAACTGATGAAGAGAGAGAGAAAGCGCGAAGAGAGAGAGAGAGAAAAAAAACACTTCAACTTCCGTTCTTTTTGTAGATTTCACTCCAGTTTCCTCCCTTTTTATTTTCTTTCTGTGAGTTTTGTAACACGTTACACACATAATATCGTCTGCCGCTCAGAGAACGGTCCAGCGTGTTCTCGGAATCGTCGAATGTCATAAGAAACGAAGAGTGATTTCGAACCCATTCGTTCGAAACGAAACCACCAAAGCGCGAACTGAGACAGTCAGCGAAATATTTTTCGCCGGAAGATAGCGATTCTAAATATGCCGGAGAAGTTCAATGTCGTGATGGATGGAATGTAGGAAACAGTTAAGAGAGAGAGAGAGCACAGTTTTATGAGACACCGGTGGCAACTTTACAGGAGCAAATATTTGTTCGATGGAATATTCGTCCATTCCAACGCAGTGTTTTATACACAATATTTGAATCATGTGAGTAAAAATAAAGGCAAAGGTTGAACACATTTATTTGAACAAATGCAATAAAATATAAGAATAAATCTTTACTAATAATAAAGCTGAAAGTGTGGAGGTCTGGATCTCTGTAAGGATCTCTCTCTCTCTGTCAGGATCTCTGTGACGCGCATAGAGCCTATTCTTCGTGCCCTCAGCCTTCGTATTCAGAGCCCTTCGTGCTTATTAGCACTTATCAGCCCGGCATAGGAAAGTGACTGAGCTGGAGATGGAAAACCTCTTAAGGAAGCTAAGAGGGCCCAACAAACTGGTAGCTAATGTAGAATTAGCACAGACCAGCCGAGTGACCGAAGCAATGGTTCGGTTCAACTCGAAGCGCCAAAACCGTTCGTTCGATTTTCATGAAATTTGGCACAGAGTTAGTTTGTAGCATGGGGGTGTGCACCTCGAAGAGATTTTTCGAAAATTCGATTTTGTTCTTTTTCTATTCCAATTTTAAGAACATTTTCCCGAAGAAAATTATCATAAGATGTACGAGTAAATTACCAAGTTATCATAACGTAGAACCGTAACATGGGCAAGCCATTTGGCGAGAAATTTACCATACATTATTTGTAAATATATAGGCGAACCAAAAGACCTTTTAACTTTCTACTACGGGCAAAACCGTGCGGGTACCACGAGTAAATAATAATAATAAAACAAGAGGTAAGGATAAATGCACTGGAATATAAAATTTCTTTCACTTTTCAATTCCATCACCAATATATTTACCTTTAAAAATGTTAGTAGAATCATGTGCTAAGTTATTTAGTCATTTTGTCTAATTTTATTTCTCTCATCGATACAAAGTACAGGGAGCATCATGTTCGTAGAAAATTACCAACCTAAATTTCCGTTTTCAACTATGCTCAAATCAATCTTGACTTTTTTTTTTCTTTTTTTGCGGCCAAAAATAGTTTGATTTTGGATAAAATTACTAAACATTGAATAATCACTTCCCTACTAATAATAAAGCTGAAAGACTCTCTGTCTGGATGTCCGGAAGATATCTGGATGTCTGGATCTCCGTGACGCGAATAGCGCCTAGACCGTTCGGCCGATTTTCATGAAATTGTGCAAGAAGTTAGTTTGTAGCATGAGGGAGTGAACCTCGAAGCGATTTTTTGAAAATTCGATGTGGTTCTTTTTCTATTCCAATTTTAACACTCCGTCGGGCGCAACTGATCTATTAGGCACACCTCGAATTCTTTAGTTAGCCACGCCCTCTCAATAGCTCATGGAAAAATGTATATTCATTTTCTCAAACTTATGTTACATTCGAAAATCATGAAAAACTGTTTTATTTCTCTTCTTTTGTGTTTGTAGTTAACAATTTTTTCGTAAGAAAATGTAAACATGCGTAGAAAAGATCAGTAGATCAAAGTGTGCTTCCCAGGCTCAATGCGCCCGATCGTGTTCTAAAACATATTGCGCCCGACGGAGTGTTAAGAACAAAATGATCATAAGATGGACGAGTAAATTACGAAATTACCATAACGTGGAACCGTAACATGGGGACAAGCCAATTGGCGAGAAAATTCACCATACATTATTTACGAAATTATCATAACGTGGAACCGTAACATGGGGACAAGCCAATTGACGAGAAAATTCCCCATACATTATTTGTAAATATACAGGCGAACCAAAAGACCTTTCAATTTTTCTATTACGGGCAAAGCCGTGCGGGTACCACTAGTATACAATAATACGTGATTTACGTGTGGAATATATGGTAGATATTTTTACATATATTGCATAAAACAAGTGTTTTGAACAAAACGGTTGAATTTTATGAAGATAGTTCTTGTCACAAATATTTTACAGCAAGCATATTTTCATCTTTTGCTGCTGTGTCATTTGACAGTATTTTGGACAATTACGTTGATCCGTAACATGACATTTTTTTTGCCATAGCCATTACTACTGAGTCCGATTAGCACATTGTTTTATTTTGAGTTTGTCGTACCAACACACAAACAAAACAAAAAAAAAACCTGAAACTAAAATAATAAGCATACAGTAAATTAAATAGTTATGGCAAAAAACAAAAAAAAAGTCATGTGTTGGACTTGACATTTGTCCAAAATACTGTGAAATCGCGCAGTTATCAAAGATTAAAAATTTGAAAACTAAACCGAAAGAAAAAAATTAAAACATTTTATATCAATGGTACTTTTATACCAATTCATGAAGAACCCGGCACATCTTCAAAACATTGAGAAAGGAAAAGAAAAAAAAGACGTTAATGCAAAAAAAGAAAGAAAAGAAAATATAACATGGTATAAAAAAATTTGAAATTTCAGAAAAAAATAGAATTTTTAAAAGCCCAGATTTCGGTTTCTTGGCAAATCCGGGAATTTTTAGAACTTTGTATCCTAAATCCAAGCACTCCCAGTTTAAATTTGATTCGCATTGCCAATGCTATATCATATGTAGAGTGAAGCACCGTTTATAAGTTTCTCCTTTATTCGTTTTTATCATTCATATGTTTTTTAAATTGGTTACTGCAGAGTCCAATACACATTAATGTATACCTATCTACCTATCATATGTTTTTTAAATTGGTTACTGCAGAGTCCAATTGACAATAACGTATACTTATCGTAAGTTTTTTAAATTGGTTACTGCATAGTCCAATACACATTAACGTATACCTATCGTACGTTTTTTAAATTGGTTACTGCAGCTTCCAATACACATTAACGTATACCTATCATACGTTTTTTCATTAAAACGCTTTTTTATGCAGTCCTTTCAAAAATGTATATACATTGCTTTACTATATTAAATACAAAATGAAAAACCTACCTAAATGTTAAGAAATGCTTCTTGTCTATTTTTACATGCTGTTGACACAGGCTGAATAAATTTCTCTTCCATCAGATGTTCTAAACTTAGCCTGTCTAAGCATACTCTACGACACCTGGAAAAAACAAAATCAAGTTAAAATTATTTGTTAAGAACAATTTCGAAGCAAAACAGCTGTTTTTCAGAAGTTATTTACGAGGGAAAGTCAAAAGTTTTGCCATGTTTGACATTTCGCAGCAAGGCAGGAAAAGTGACACAACTTAAAATTTTGAAAAAACGTACTAACTTTTGATTTAAAATCTAAATTTAATGCCCTTTCTTGCCACAAAACTAGCACAACATTAGCTCATAATATTGGTGCATGGTGGCATAAAAACTATATAAACATTAGTGACACATCATTAAAAGTTCATAATTTAGAAGAAAACATTTCGGACTTTAAGCATGCATTATTAATTTGGACGACAAAAACAAACCAATAAACGTCATATCATAATGGTTTTAAACTAATTGTAATATTTAAAGCATAAATCACTTAAAACCACTACAGTGCCACGCATAAGTTTAAGCACAACCGAAATCTTTCGATAAAAAAGAAAAGTATACACCAAATAGCTTTGAAATTTTTACTGTGTATGCTAACAACTAGCTTACAAAATCATGTTTCGAATTTGGAAACACTTCATGGAAATTAAAATAATATTTCATTAAAAAATCAAAATTTTGCTGTCGCAAAAGTTTAGGCACAAAAACGAAATATTTACATTTAAGAAAGTATAAAAGTCTTTTAATAGTCTATGGTGTTACCATTGCATCTGATGAGCTCGAATATGCGGTTTTCCACTGATAGCACGAGATAATGGAAGGTTTTGGGTCGCTTAAAATTGAACTCTGCGATCGAGAAGGCGGGGCGAAGTGCCTTCTCGTGGAAAACGGACAATATGCGATGCTTATTCTGTGAGGGAAATGTGCAATTTGCATCGTAAGTTTGACATGAGCTGTTTTCACCAGCTGATTTCTTCCTGATATCGTAGAGTTCCAATGATATGGCACATTAGCTGGCAGGGATAGGATCTTTATTTTCTGTCCGAAATTTGCAACGTTCATCTTAAGTTTGATATGAGCTAGTTTCACCAGCTGATTTCTTCCTGATATCGTAGAGTTCCAATGATATGGCACATTAGCTGGCAGGGATAGGATCTTTATTTTCTGTCTGAAATTTGCAATGTTCATCTTAAGTTTGATATGAGCTAGTTTCACCAGCTGATTTCTTCCTGATATCGTAGAGTTCCAGTGATATTGCACATTAGCTGGCAGGGATAGGATCTTTATTTTCTGTCCGAAATTTGCAATGTTCATCTTAAGCTTGATATGACTTAGTTTCACCAGCTGATTTCTTCCTGATATCGTAGAGTTCCAATGATATGGCACATTAGCTGGCAGGGATAGGATCTTTATTTTCTGTCAGAAATTTGCAATGTTCATCTTAAGTTTGATATGACTTAGTTTCACCAGCTGATTTCTTCCTGATATCGTAGAGTTCCAATGATATGGCACATTAGCTGGCAGGGATAGGATCTTTATTTTCTGTCAGAAATTTGCAATGTTCATCTTAAGTTTGATATGAGCTAGTTTCACCAGCTGATTTCTTCCTGATATCGTAGAGTTCCAATGATATGGCACATTAGCTGGCAGGGATAGGATCTTTATTTTCTGTCTGAAATTTGCAATGTTCATCTTAGGCTGGCAGGGCCACGATGTATATTTCATGTTGGAAATTCGCAATGTTCCTCGTAAGTTTAATGTGAGCTGTTTCTCAACAACTGACTTCTTCATGATATAGTGGAGTCTCAATGACATAGCACATTTAACTGGCAGAGCTTTCCAAACTAAACAGTTCATAAAATGTACGTAATTTCGTTTCCTTCAAAACTTTAACAGGATTTCACAATTTACTAAAACATGACTGCTTAGTTTAAAAAATAACATTTGAGGCAGTGAGAAGCAAAGGGATGTAAGTGGACATTTTCAACTTTTAAGTAAAACGCGTTTAAAGATAACGTCCTAGATAGGCTTTCATTGAATTTTTTTCCTAAATCATGCTGTACAGCAGCACCTATCAGGCCTACAAGTACTATCTCTTTCCCCAAGACAGAGGAGAGTTTCCCCTACTACTTGTACCGGTTATCTCCAAATTTTTCAATTTTGCCACTCACATCCCTTTTGCTTCTCACTGCTTCATTTTTGAATTTAAATGTTCTATTTAAAAAAAGACTTTGGTAAAATTACTCTTAATACTGTCGTACTAAGCACAAAAGTGGTATCTGCAGTCGAGCTCAAACTGAAGTATCGCTATTTAAAGTGTTGCGCTTCCATTTATTTGATTCAGATGTCACTTTTTTCAGAAATTTGTTAAAACTGTTTCCCAGTTCTCAAATGACCATGAAACATTGTATTTAGGTAATATGTCAAAGAACCATCTGGTGACAATAACTCAATTTTGTTAAAAGGTGTAGATACGACTTTTGTGCTTAGCACGGCAGAATACGAAAGTAAAACTAGAGTAATTATTTAAATAGCGTAGCAGCATAGAAATTATAAAATGTGAAATGAAATCAATGACAGGAATATTAAGAATGGGAACTACTTTGATATACACCCCCAAATCGGAAATTTGGCGACTTTTTTTCTCACTCATGGTACAAAATACAAGAAAATACTAAATTTGGCAACAGCAAAAACCTAAAAGCTGAAAAATCCTAAATTGGCAACACAAAAATAAGAAACAGCAACCCTAAAAAGTCCGTAGGGAGTGACATATTTGGCGCGTAATTTTTGGGGGGTATATCAAAGTTATACCTAAGAATGTAAAAATTATTTTTAACAAAAGTAATTGGACGACATTCATTAGCGAAGAGAGAACAAAAACTAACTTTATTTTCAAACATGGACGCCAGCACTAGAGGTTCGAATATCATAACAGTTGCCACTCAATATGAAAACGGAAAAGTGATATACATAAATTATCACGGTTACAGTGAGACGTCACAGAACTATTGAGCTGAGGATTTGTACACACCTTAAATACATCCATTATAAATGAAAAGTCCAGTCATAATCGTTATAATATTCCCAGTTGCAGAAGCAGCATGACGGTGCGACGTGCGTCACAGATTCTTGCGAAAGTCTGCAAACTATTTCTTAGTTGTCGGAGAAATAAAACAATAAAATTTAGGAAAAAAAAAGAAAAGAAACCTTTCCATCTAATGAAGGTTACATGAAATACACCGCCAGCTCAGTCATTTCCAGCCGTTCGGTCACTCGTCTAGTTTGTGCTAATTCTATATTAGGTACCAGTTTGTTTGGCACTCTTGGCTCCCTTAAGAGGTTTTCCATCTCCAGCTCAGTCACTTTCCTATGCCGGACTGATGAGTGCTAATTAGCTCGAAACTGCAGTCCTCGGTTGGAAATGACTGAGCTGGCGGTGTACTTCGTGTATTTCTGCTTTAGCCCTGGCTAATGGGTGTAATTTACTGAATAATGAAGGTTAGTTGCGTATTTTCTTGGAGAGAATCCACTTTTAGGATGTACTTATATCTTATAGTAACATCTTATTTTTAAGTCTTTCTGGATGCCAACTTAAAATTTATGGTAAATCTTGAGTCGGTTTATCTTGCAGACTATTTTTTTTTATTTTAAAAGCTAGAGTGACCAAAAATTGCGATTTTTCGTTTATTAATGCATTGCATGTAGAAGCCAATTTCGCATCGAGCCATGTGAACGTAATCCTTAAAAAAAAACTTTTCATTTTTTTTTTAACAGGGTTGAAAGAGCACGCCTCCTATTCTTTGCATGGCCAGAAAATAATTTTTCTTCTTCCCTGTAAAATTATCATAATGCGGCTTACGTCCTTCAGGTATAGATATTATCTTAACCATTTTGTTGAAGTGCTATGGTCTACCGTACCTTCCCCTTACCATGGCATTGTATTTCGTGCCTGTTCCATCGGCTGCGTTAGGACTTAACTCGAACTTATGAAAAACCAAAGTTCTCTTTATTAATTTATTTTGATTGTTAATCCATTCACTTCACATACAGACCTCAATGACATTGTGTGAATACCTGCTTTTTTATCGGTCGTCTTCCGCATCTGAACATGCGCACACGTTAATAGTACGTTGCGGAAATTTACATGTCGCATTCTGGAAATAAAGTGACACTACAACACTACTATAAAATAAATAAATAAATAAATAAAATTAAAAAAAAAATCAGACAGCATTGGATAAAATCAAGGTTTTACACAATACAGTGCGGAGCAAAAGTTTCAGCACAATGCGAATTCTTGAATAAAAAGAAAACTATTCAACGCAATGCTTTCAAATTTCTACTGTAGGTGACGAGCATAATCCTAGATATGTGTCTGAAATTTCGAAAAATATAACCGTAATGAAAATCGGAAAATACAAATGATGTTTTTTCGGCTGTCGCAAAAGTTTATGCACAAATTAGATTTTATACAAATATCTCTTGAAACGTGATGCGTGAAGGACCGGTGCGGTTCTTTTCAATGAATTGTAAAGTGTAGCAATTGGCTTAACGTGTTATCAAGATACAGACGAAGTCCCTGCAGTTCTCGCATGAAGAAGTTGCAAAACTCTTGAAGCTGAAAGCTGAAGGTAAATCCGTTATGGAAATTTCAGTGATTTTAAATCGGTCTAAACGTGGTATTTATAATGTTCTGAAACGTGGAAATAATTCAAATTTGCGTATCACCCAAGAAGGACAATAAAAACTACATTTCATGTGGATAGAAGAATTAAAAGAATGGTTCTAACTGGAAATTCGTCCCTTAGTCAGATAAAAACTCGACTTTGATCACGAACATCACGTGACACCATACGCAGACGAACAACCGAATCAGGATTTGTCAAAAACAAAAGTTAGCTCGTAAACCTTTTCTGAAACAGTGTTACAAAAAGCAAGATTCCAGCGGGCAAAACACCACATACATTATAGTGACGAATGGATTAAAGATACAGTAAAACCTGTAAAGTTGACCACCCTTGTAGGTTGACCACCTGTCTAAGTTGATTGCTATTTTCAGGCACAGAATTAGATCTATATCATAGAACTGACCACCAAAGTAGAGCACCGCAAGTGGTCAACTTATCCAGGTATCACTGTATATTCTCAGCCGAAAAAAAAAAGGAATTTATTCGGTCTAGAAGGGTTTTCATACTATTGGTGTGACTTGAGGAAAGATCCGAAGTGCATATTCAGTAGGCAACAAGGTGGTGACTCACTCATGCGGCGTGTTTTACTTCAACGGACAAACTTCTCTTAGCTTTCTGAATGGTATACAAAATTCAAAAAAGTATCAAAATACTTTAAGCGAGTATTTGCTACCCTTTGAGGAAGTCCTAGATGGTCCTAATCGGACTTTTCAGCATGACAGCGCTCCAATACACACTTCCCGTAGTACAAAAAATTGCCTGCGTTTCAAAACATGTGTATAATGAACTGGGCAGCATTCAGCTGATATCTCAATCCGATAGAACACATCTGGGGAGTTCCCTCACGTGACGTATACCATAATGCGAAGCAGTATTGCCCTGCACAAGAGCTCACATCAGCAGTCGAGGAAGCCGGGTACAGACTCTCTCGAGTGAACGGTCAACATATCCCAGTGCTTGTAAATGAGACAACCTTAACTTTGGTATGCATTTTATCGTTCAAAAAAAGTCAGAGTCCTTTACTTCACTTGTCTGTTTCTACTTTCGTTATTCTTACATTTTAAAACCTGTTGCTTTTACGACAAAATGCTATGATCCGAATGTGCCTTCTGCGATAACGGCGAAATAGAATCATCGGATACCATGTGACGAAGGCGGAGTCAAGTGCCTTCTCGTGAAACACGGACAATACATGCCAGTTAAAGTGCTGTATTATTGGAAGTTCACGATATCATGAAGAATCGGTGAAAATAGCTCATATCAAACTTAAGATGAACATGGCAAATATCCGACAGAAAATAAACATCCTATATGTTAATGTCCCATTTCATAGGAAGTCCACGCATCAAGAAGAAATCAGTCGATGAAAAACAGCTCATATCAATCAAACTTAAGATGAACATCGCAAATTTCTGACAGAAAATAAAGATCCTATCCCTGCCAGCTAATGTGCCATATCATTGAAACTGTACGATATCACGAAGAAATCAGTTGGTGAAAATAGCTCATATCAAACTTAAGATGAACATTTTTTTCTAATTGCAAAAGCACTTGATTTTACATCATGGGCCTTCATGTATCGCAGATTCATGAGATTGGAACTAAAAGTTGAATTAAAGAAACTAAGATAAAAAAATTTAAAATGTACTAGCTGTACCCGACGCACGTTGCTACGCCAACAAAAAAATACATCATTATACTGATTTTCATGACAATCGGTTGAACGGGGCAGAAGTTGCTACTCTGCAGTGCCACTTAGTGGCGAGTGGCTTCAATGAGCATATTATGCACCTTCTCCGTGGAAAAATACATATATATAGCAATTTTCATAATAATCGGTCCAGGTATCAAGTGAAGCCGTGACTATACTCAAATTTTGTACTCACGCAGTTTGCAAGATCAATCAATCGCTAAAAATATCAAATAGAAAAAGTTTTAAATCGTCCCGTTGCATGAAAAGCCATAAAACAATAAAGAAAGAATTTATTTGTTCAAACTCAAGAAAAATGGCAACAGCTAACTTCTTATCAATGATATCTTTCACGCGAATTAATTTCTGCAGCCGATAATTTTATTCGTATTTATCCAATGGATTGTGACTTAAATTGGAATAAAAAAGGAACTATCGATCGGATTTTTTTCGAACTGATCTATAAACATTCGTAGTAGCAAACATAACAAACGGTGAAAGTTTCAGCCAAATCTGCCGGGTAGTTTTTGAGTTCATGGATGGCATACAGATAAACATTCATTTATATATATATATAGATAAAACAGTAAACTTATCAACAACAAAACAATAAGGAAATGAACAACGATTCAAAAGAGGAAAATTACGTATAAATACATGAAATACAAAATAATTCTGTGACTGAATGCCAGCATCATCATCTCCCTGACACGCCAATATCGGTTGAATGATTCTAGTGTGTTTAATATGAACTTAAGATCCAAAATAAGTTAAACAACGAATCTCTCTCCTTCTCTTGCTAATGCACCAGATTATTGGGGCTCTACAACACCATGAAGTAAGTAATCAATCAGAACATTCGTCATTGTCAATGAATTAAAATAACAATGCACCTGAAGCAAACCTTGAACCGTCCAATGAAAAATATGCTGTAATATCGGTTTTTAAACGCCGTTGGTAACCTTGAACGACATTGAGAAGTGCACCAAGAACTAGGAAACAATAGCTAAGGTTCTTTTATTATCCACCCAATTCAATTACTGGGGCGTTGCACGGATTACGCAACCATCTCCCTGAGGTGCCCCGAGATTTGGATCAAAATCCTTGGATTCGAAATGTAACTACAACCGCACCCTTAAGAATAAATCTCCATGTCCACCCACGAATACAAGGATAAGCAAAAGTCACGACCATCGTAGGGCTGCAATTCAGATTAAGATTATGATTATGAGCATGTTTATTCATTTATCTTCAGAATCAAGCCTACTCATTTACCGTGAAACAAAAGATTTGTAACAAAAAAAAAAAAGAATAGAATAGTAGCCAAGGTTGCTTGCGGACTGTTTACAGTTGCAATGAATTGTGCTTCTGAAGTAAGTGTAACGTCGCAAACAATTGCAAACTGAGGTTTTGTCAAGATGTCTCTATTTTTTTGGAGAAAAGATTTTTCAGAAGATTTCAAGAAATGACCTCAACAGGAACGCCATTCTAACAAGGGCATGTTTCAGACAGGCGATCTGTCAACATAATTATTTGGGTGACATTCTGGCGTGATATTTCTATTGTTACATTTTTAGAGGCTTAAATGCTTTTAAAAATGCTCAGAATTACATTAAAATAGAGCCAAATATTTTATCTTTTGGTTGTTTGGTTCAAAAATATTCTTTTTCGTAGTTCTTATAAACAAATACAGAAAGCAAAATTGAAATAGATTTAACCTTCAGACCTATTAGTTTTTGAAACACTAGTAGAAGGATAACAAGTCATCAGTAACGTTTAATCGAAAAAGAGCTAATTTGTGTTTTAACATTTACAACTTAAATAAAGCACAAACAAACAAGAATTTAATTTATTTATAGAAGCACACAGGAAAAAGAAATGCAAACAAAAATGAACATTGTCCATTTGTGAATTGTGCAATTCAGAAATTTGAATTTAACAGCTTAAAACAAATTTGCAAATTATGTAACGAAGAGATTTCACACAGTTTGAGCTTTTTTAATGTCGTGTTTGTACATTTTTTATTAAATGCTTATTTATGTTTTTCCTTTTTTGAATGGTTAGCAACACAAAATTTTTAAAAATGCATATTTGCTCAATTATCTTTAAGAAATGACGGTGAAAGTTGTCTATACCTTGGGCAAGGCACAACTATTTAATTTGATGAGTACATAAAAAAGAACCTCACTACTGTTTTTCTTCTACATTTATTTATAATGTTCAAATGTTATCTTTTTCATATCATCCAAATAAAATTCTCAAAAACCTTTTGCCAAAAACTAGTAAAAATATTATTAAAAGAACGAAAAAATACCTCATAAAAGCAATCAATAAATGAAAAGTAATGCAGATTAACTCGAGTCAAACTTTAAAGAGTATTATAGATTATTGATAAAGGGAAAATGTGTCAAGTCTTCCTCCTGTTCACTATATACGCCAATAGTTAGGGATCTAAATTAAACTTTTCCTCCTTCATAACTTCTGATCGAATAAGTAAGGAAATAATGGTAGAAATAAACTTTACATGAAAGAACATTTGACGCAGAGTAAGCGGGGAAAACTTCTTTTACTGCCACTGCCACATTAAAAAAATATATTCTTCGTAAACGCAGAGTTAAACACTTGAGACGACAGAAAATGTTAAATAATTTCCAGATACTCAAACTTTTTTTCTACGGACAGAATTTAATATATTATGTAATAATGATGGAAATAACAGAAAGCACCGAATGTAAGAAAAAATTGCAATAATTCTAAACATATTCTTCAGTTTTGTTCCATTGAAACTACAGATAACACGAAACGCAGTTTGGCCGAAGCGCCGAATACCGAAGTGTCGCCTGCTGTACATATCAAGCTTTTTAATATTAAAAGCTTTTTAATATTAAAAGCTTTTTTTCTCCCATTTTTTTCTTATTCTATATATCGTAGCCTCAGAGCAACAGTAAGATAACTAATTCCAGAAATAATACTAAGAAATCATACAAATGCTCTGAAGCGACGAAATATTTATATATACATATACTACAGGCTGTTCCGTTTTAAGCTGCAAGACCTTTATTTTCGCAACCGTTAGTCCTAGATGTATATCACCAATTGCAAAAATGTTCAAAATCAGATGCAGAGTTAAGATATTGAAAGTTTGAAGCAAAAATAAAAATGAGTCAAAATTTACGAAATTTAACTTTTTATACGCGCCTTAGGTCCCCTGACTAGTATTTAGAGAAATAGTCTCCATTGAAAACTCTTACTAACACAAAAAAACTTGACATTTGTGCGACCAAAATGCAAGGAGATATTTCAATTCAAAGTTTTAAAGGACCATACAGAAGATGAGATTGGAACTTATCGCTCTTTTAGAAGAATGAGAGGTTGTCAAAGTAAAAAAAACGAGGAATTTAAATTTTTCATAACCGTTCAAAAATGTTTTTCAAATGTTATGCCGTGATACGCAAAAACACACTACAAAACCCCGAACAATATGAAAAACCACACCCTACGCCCACGTATAATTTTAAACACTTGTTAACCGCTATATTTTCCCCCAAAAGGTGTTATTGACGGCGAGTGATGAGTGGTTTAAGTCAGAAAAGGCTGCATTTCGTATCTCAGTGAATATTGGTCGTACTAATTTCAAACTTTTTTTGTTGGAATTATTTTTCAATGGAGATTATTTCCCTAAATAAAAGTTAGGGGACCTGGGGCCCGTATAAAAAGTTAAATTTTGTATTTTTTGACTCATTTTTATTTTCACTTCAAACTTCCAATACTTTAACCCTGCATCTGATTTTGAACATTTTTGCAATTGGAAGTGTACATCTAGGACTAACAGTTGCGAAAATAAAGGTCTTGCAGGTTAAAACGGAACACCCTGTATATATTCTCCATATGTTTTAATATTCTTTGTTTCAAACAACTTTTTTTTCTTTTTTTTTTTTTTTTGTCACTGATTCTTCTTTTAATTATTTTGACTTAAGAAAAAAATATTTTTATTTTGCACTGGTAGTAACATAAAAGCAGATATGTCTACTTTTTACTGCATACCATAAAAGCAGATATGTCTACTTTTTAACCGACTTCAAAAAGGAGGCGGTTATCAGTTCATACCGTATGTATGTTTTTTTTTTTGTTTGTCCACTCACAGCGTCTCACCTAGTGAACCGATTTTGATGATTCTTTTTTTAATGGATAGGGAATGGCTCAACTTAGGTCCCATTACTTTGTTTGACCATATTTGTCCTTTAGAAAAAAAGTTATGGGCAAAAATCAATAAATTTCATGCAATTTCCCTGATTAAATGATTAAATTTAAAACCCATTGTTATGAAGTTTGGTGCCATATGACAGTAACATTAATAGTAATTGTAAGGATAATTTTGAATGAAGGCTTCCCTGAAGCAAGCATCAAGTTTCTTCACTGGGATATTTTGATAATCGGGAATCTGGCGCTGTCGTCTCATTTTTGGCATTAATAATTTGATTTTGGTAACCCTGCTGATGTATAGTTACCCTATGTGAATTACCGAAATCTTCCCTTCTTCTGTGCTATTGCTCCATAGTGGGGGTAAACCTAACCTGGAAGCGAAGTGATGCAGTGATCAGGATCTGCTTAGGCCTTCACAATGCAACCATTTGGTTTGCCTCAACTACACACAGTAGTATTTTTATCGTTATTATCTATTCCAATAACAGATGATCGGGGCTAAGTAAGAAAATACAGGATTGCATAACAAGCAACTTGTATGCTGTGAAATGGAAATTAGTTAGGGAAAACGTAATACTTAAATAGAAATTAACTACACATGAATTCCAGAGAGGAACAAAGATAAGTTTTTAGTGCCAATCGCTTAAAGTGTAACACGTGTTTGTAGTTTTTTTTTTTAGTACGGAGCATTTTTATGAAAAAAATAAGGTGAAGTTTCGTTATGGTAACTTCTTACTATTTCTGAAATACCTACATTTACACTAAAAAGAATGAAATAAAAAAATTTTGAAAAAAAAAATTAGAACCGACTTCAAAATTGCTCTAAAAAGTGAAAAATAATTTTATTCTTTAAACACCATCGATAATGCTTTTAAACATAATTTTTGAAGTTGGCGCAAAAACAAAACGTAAAATCCAGTGCAACCATGCTTCGTTCTTATTTTTTTCAGAAAAGCATCCAAAGTTACGAACGAAACATTTATATGGTTATTCAAATATGCTGTCATCAATGCATGATATATGTGACAGTGAAGAAACTGGGCGTGGTTAAATTTATAATTATAGTTGAGTTACGACTGTGAATGATTTTATCTATCGTTTTTGCGCCAACTTCAAAAATTATGTTTAAAAGCATTATCGATGGTATTTAAAGAATAAAATTATTTTTCACTTTTTAGAGCAATTTTGAAGTCGGTTCTAATTTTTTTTTTCAAAATTTTTTTATTACTGCAAATATCTGAAGCATTATTTAAAATATTGAAAGCATGTTCTGCAGTTAACTTGATGTTTATAATAACCAACTGATATGATGAACAATATTAAATCAGAGAATAATCTAACCATAAATCAGCTACAAGTATTCTTAATATTATAAAAGGTATCTAAACTAAGCATTCTTAATTTAAAAGTTTTGATGTTAAATTGAATGTGAAGGAGTAATTAATATACATGCCAACACTACTGACTTAGCTAACCATTCAGTATTTCTCTTTAATACTTTGGCCCATTCCACGGAAAACGGTCGTTTTGCTCCGCAAGTGACACCTTATGTAAGTCATTAAAAATAATACTTTAAAATATTAATGAACAAATTTTTTGTGCTTAACAACTTATGTGGGATATCTTAAGCGAAAAATTTCGTTATTACTCTTTGAAATTATTATTTTTTTAATGAAATACATATAAGGAGAAGGACCGTCACATGCGGGACAAAGGGTTGACATTTTCGCGGAATGGCCCCTTTTATTTTGAAACTTCCTATTTGAAAGAGAATTCAATTGAAAATGAGCTTTTTCTTAAAAGTAACAAAGGAAATTAAAAATTTATATCTTATACTTTTCTTTTGTAGTATAATAATTTTCATTTCGCATGTGACTTTAATTATCTAGGGAATTTAGATAATATTTAGAATTTACCTTACAACATTTTCTTAAAAATTAACATTAAGTTAATATTTTTTTGATTACATACCCGAATGCAGGATTATTTGAAATGTTTGTGGCAATATTAGTAAGCTTTAAGAAAAAAAAAATCATTTTACAAAAATAGCTCACATTTAGAAGAGCAAAAACCTTGCTGGCAGGATTGAGAACCACAAATCATTTTTTGTGACTCTCTGAAGTTTTATCAGATATCATAACAATAGCGAACCTTAAGCTTCTCCCGAACTGGAATTACGAGGGATTAAACCAAGTTCAACATCACACAAATTTATCGTATTTCCATAAATTCTTTTTAAACCTGTTTTTTCCGGTCAGACTGCAACTGATTCAAAAAAAAAAAAAAAAAAAAAAAAAAAAAAAAACAGTTTTAATAACTAAGAAAGAAAGTGAAAAAGGTTGAAATAGTGGTTTTAATGATAAAAATACTTCTTAGGTCTAATTTATGAACAATGGTTTTAAAAATTCGTGTATCTTCTTTATCTTTACTAATAATAAAAATGAAAGTCTCTCTGTCTGGAGGATGTCTGGATTTCTGTGACGCGCATATCGCCCAGACCGTTCGGCCGATTTTCATGAAATTTGGCACAAAATTAGTTTGTAGCATGGGGGTGTGCACCTCGAAGCGATTTTTCAAAAATTCGATTTTGTTCTTTTTCTATTCTAATTTTAAGAACAAAATTATCATAAGATGGACGAGTAAATTGCGAAATTATCATAACGTGGAACCGAAACATGGGCACAAGCGAATTTACGAGATACGAAATTATCATATTGTGGAACCGTAACATGGGTACAAGACAATTGGCGAGAAAATTCACCATACATTATTTGTAAATATACAGGCGAACCAAAAGACCTTTTACTTTTTCTATTAAGGGCAAAACCGTGTGGGTACCACTAGTCCGTAAATAAAGACTATCTAGGTACGTCAGAGTCGAAATATATTTTTCAGTGTCATTTTAAGAAATTACGCTTTATACTCATTTGATATGAAAAATAAAAGCTTTTAAACTATTTTAAGGACGAGCGTAGTGAAAATTAAGGATCCATAAAACTAACCTCCAGTACATAACAAATGCTCAATATATAACGGATAAGTTTTGTCTCAATTCAAGTTAGAGAACCCCCCCCCCCCCCCCGAAAAAAAAAGGGTGAAATACAGGAAAAAAATGGAAAGTAGGGAGAATGAGACAGTGTAGTAGGCGTTCCACGGGTCTAGTCATCTAGATGCTCAGTAGATGGCGTCATTTGAGCTAGATAAAAAGCAAAATTTATTTGAGATACGCCATTTACTGAATAACTATAGAACTAAAGCTGTTTGATTGCTTGCTTATTACCAAAACCCTAATATTTCAGTGACGTAGCGAGGGAGGGAACCAAAATCCCAGAACCCTTGGTTTAAAGTTATGTAGACCAGGGATTCTCAACTGCTAATCCGACGGATATGTACCAGTCTGCAAAAAATTTCACTGATTCGCGGTAATTTAAAAATTTCTTTGTTAAAAAGTTATGCAACAATAATAATAATTTTATAGAAGGCTTTTCGCAATGCATTACATATTTCGTGATTACTTTTCACAACTGTCTGTGATTTTTCTCAAAGGTTTATTTACTTGCGTGTATTGGATACAATAATTACTTAGCTAAACATTGAAATATTTTTCTGAGTAAACCATGATAAAAAAAAACTTGAAATTAAGTTTGAATTAATGTCTTTGAAATTAATACCTAGTAAAAAAGAAAAGAAAGAAAAGTTAAAGTAGCGCAATCTATTGAGTACCTTGACTACTAGAATCAGGACCGTATGCAAGGGGGTGGTTTATAGGGTTCAAATCCCCTCTGAAATTTTTCATTCAAAGAAATGCTTTCCCTTAGTATTTTATTTATTTATTTATTTATTTGTGACAAAAATAATGTTGTTGTTAGTATTATTATTTCAACTTTATCTGTGAAATGAAGTTAGTGTGACAGAAAAATTGTACTAACTCATTGTGTGTTTATGGTAGTTATTGAGAAATTCATTTTTTATGTAACAATATGGCGTTTTGTAAGAACATCCCCTCCTTCCATTTAGATAATCTATTGTAACAAAAATCAATAGCGAATACACATGAAACCAAATTTGATAGACCATATAAATGTTTCAAAGAATGCGTTTGGCAAAAGCCCCTCCGAAACAAAAATTAAAAGAGAAATGATGTTCATTTTCCGAATGAAAAATACCTAGTCCATTTTCTCAAAAGAAAGGAATCATCAACTCTCCCTGACAATACAGAGAATCACACAAGACAGTGGTTTGTTAATCGCTTTAACTAAATACCAACTTTTTTTGCCTTGAGCAGTTCTTGGGACATGAGAGTTAAAATGCTAATACGCAGTGTTTATCGATTCAGACGACTACTTTCGTGGTCCTCAAGTGAATTTCTTCACAATAGAAAACTTAATAATTTTAAAATTCTGTCTGTAAACAGGGAAACCCCGATTTTACGTCCCCCGAATCTACTTTTTCCCCGCATTTAACGTTTTTTCATCGGTCCCTTCATTGATTTTGCTGCTATACATTCCCCGTATTTCACATTTTTCGTTTTCCCCGTATTTTACGTTTTCCTCGTATTTTACGTTTTCCCGTATTTAACGGTTTTTAATCCAGTCCCTTCAGAAACATAAATCGGGATTTCAAATTATGTTTAATTAGTATGTACATATTTTTCAATTATTATTTATTTGCTATAAACTTATTCGTATTGCAGACTGAAAAACCTTTCGCTGACAGAAGTTGGTTCTGTTGATGAAACAGAAACGCCTCAATCGGAAAATACAACGTTTCCCGATTAATAAAGGTTTCTAATTAAATTCATTTGCATCAAGTGAAAGCAAAGTTCTTACTTTAGAAATTCACCCAGGGAATGAGGATTTTATTTGCTAATTGAAAATAATCTTATTTCAAAGGAAATCCTCGATAAAGTATTTATTTTTGAAGTGATTCCATTTGATAAAACCTTTAAGTTACTAACTCCTTGAAGTGTTTTTAATTAAACGATCTCAACAAGGCACCAAGAATAATTACAAAAGGATTCCGTGTCTATTTTCATCAGAAAAGATCCAGCTACTTTTTTTTAATTATTTACAAACGTTTTCAGTTAACCTTTTTCATTTAATATATATTCAATAAAAGTCATTCATTCGTCATTCTGAAACTTGATCGCTTGTAAATTAAAGGCGTTGTTCACGTATCCCATTCCAGAAAGGCGTCACCATGTCTCCATGACAACACTTCGCCCTTATTCCAGAAACTGAATATCAGAAGACTTTTAAGCAAGTCAGATGAAATGATTCTCACAAGGTTTCTGACAATAGAGTTAAATATAGAATAAATTAAAGTATCTGTAGTTTGAAATAATGTTATAAATATCCGAATTTCGCTGCACAATGTTTATATTATTGCCTTCTGGATTAATAAAAATAATTGCACAATGCAAATTCGAGAAACTAAAAAAAAAAAAAAAAAAAAAAAAATTGAATTTTGACATCTTGAATTCAAATTATGTTTTTCGCAATCACGAGTGTGTGTGTGTGTGTGTGTATGTAGGCGTGTGTGTTTGTGTGTGGGGGGTATGTGTGTCTGTGTGCAGGGGGTATGTGTATGTGTGTAGGGGTTAGGTGTATGTGTGTGTAGGCATGTGTGTTTGTGTCTGTGTGCTGGCATAAGTGTGTGGTAGTTGTGTGTATGAATGTGTGTGTGGGGGGAGTATGTGTATGTGTGTGTAGGCATATGTCTTTGTGTCTGTGTGCAGGCATGAATGTGTGGGTAGTTGTGTGTATGTGTTTGTGTATGTGTGTGTATGTATTTGTGTGTGTGTGTGTGCCTGCGTGTGTGTGTAGTTGTGTATGTATTCGCGTGTGTGTAGGATATGGATGCAACCTGGAGACGGGCTTTCGCTATGGGAGCAGCATTGTGAGGAGCCGGTCGACGGTGATGGTGCGGAGGGTGGCGGTGGGAAAATAAAATGATAGCACGCCAAAAACAGTCAAGTGAGAACAATAAGCAATCGCGATTGCTCAAAAAAAAAAAAAAAAAAGCTTAAATTGTGGTAAAACACAAAACATCTTTTACAAATAAGTTAAATACCTTTTGTCTTTTGAATATTCATCAAGTAAGTTAGTCAAAAATTTGTTCCAAATAACTGATGACAATCAGAGATATCAAATGAACTTTGAACGCACTGTGACAATAAAACAAATGATAAAAAATCAAAGAAAAGTATATTCATCTAAAATATTCATGCATTTCCGTTTTTAACCAGTAATGAAACTTTTTTGCTATGCAAATAATGACTTTTAATATTTTTCTGAAAACTTTTTTTTACTGCTTCTACTAGCCCGTAGTAGTGAAACCAACATTCAAATTCTTCAAGGGTTGGCACTTATGGCGTCTATGCCGATTCCACAATGTAACTGTTCATAGTAATTATAAATTATAAAGTTACTTTTGTTAATGAAGTCAGCAAACTAATTTCAAGCATAGATTTCTAGATTTTGGGAAACTTTTCAAATAATACAGGTTTTCGAAACTTTCTTTGAACCAAGTCATCAGTTTGAAAGCGCTTTCATCAATTACAAAATTAATTTTAGCATACAAATGTGAAAGATTTTGAGCAGATTAGCGGTAAATATAAGCTATTCTCTCTTTATGCGCAACACATTTACTTAACTGTACAAAAGTGATTTTTTTTTTTTTTTTGACAGGTAACAGGTAAATATGTTTTCTTTTTGTGAAGTCTCACTCCAAATCAATTTCAAAACGAAAATACTTTTAAATAAAATATATACATTTTTTTTAGTTATTATTATTATTATTATTATTATTATTTTAACGACAGATTACTTTACGGAAATTATTTTTTGACATAAAAACGCAGTACTTTTAAGAATTCAAGATCATATAAAAGTCAGCTTCAAAAAATTAGAAACGAAATTTACACTGACGAATGATTGACTTAATCTTTAATACTTTTGTTCAAAAATATAGCAACATACGAAACGAATATTATAAGTAAAAAGCACTTTTCAGGGCTTAGTGTTAAATGAATTTTTACTCGTCACGCCCTAATGGTGTGTTTCCAAAGAAAATGCTGGACCGGCTTAAAGCAGGGACTAGAGATTTCCAGTAACACCCGTTTACGTGGCAAACTGAAGCTTACCACAAGGTTCAAAAATTTCATGTTGTATAAAAAAAGAGAGGGAAAAAAACATCGCTTTAAGGTTCAAAATACTTTTTTTTTTAAAGAGACGCCTTGATAAAGTCTCAAAACAAGATTCACAATTTGCAAAATGTTTCATCAATGCAGCTAAGAAATAACCTTATTGTTTGTACTTTGCAAATTCATTTGCAGCGTCTTTTTTCCTTAGGTACAATTATTACTTTCATACTGTTACCAGACTTCTGGATTTCAAGCCGTCGTCCGCGTATGACGAATTAATTATACTTATATTTGAAGCTGATAATTCAAAATTGTGGGTTTTCAATGACGCCATCTATTGAGCAATTAGATAACTAGAACGGCCTACCGCCTGCTACACCAGTATTGTGTGTTTTGTGTTAATTTAAATTAGCTAAATCATTTATTTTTAATCCATGATTTCGCTTATGAAAAGAGTAAGGGCATTGTTACAAATAATTTACACGGGTGCTCATTTTAATGCTGATGATGATTTTCTTCAGATGCCTCCTGAAGAAAATAATTAAGGATTTCGTGCATTTTAGTAAAAATGGGGGGGGGGAGTCGCGCATACCTTTAGAATATTATTTCACAGTAAAAAAGATTTTAAAGAATTTTTAAACTGGGTAACCTATAGCGTTCCGGATTTTAAAAGATCATATGCACAATGAAGCGAATTTTTACTTTGCTTTGCCTGAAACGTGTTTTAAGGTAAAATTTAGTGTTTTGAAAAGAACAAAACCGTTATCAAAAAAAGGAAAATCTCGCAATTCACACGTGAATGGCTCTAGTATGCGCGTAATTTAGACAAACGTCCGTGAGTAAGGCAAGGCTAAAATCATGGAATTTCCCAAATAACGATTTTTGTAGCCAAACAAACAAAACAATACAATTGGCGACCAAAGCACGGAATCCTTTGTGTGAGTGGAGCACTCATCCGAAACACAATTTGCCATCCAGGCATAGAACAGAGAATTGCTTAAGAAGCTACGGTCACAGTTAACATCTGACTCAATAGAATACATAATTTCAATGTCGTCCGTCGCGTTCGTGGATGACTAATCGAATCAAACGAGTGCGAGCTTGGAAGTTTCTCACGTAGAAAATTGGAAATTTTTTATTTTCGATGCTTTTGGGGGACAAATTGAGTGCTAATTTTATAACACTTCGCTTCAGTGATTTGATTTATTTGTTTCATGTTTCGTGGAACTAGAACTTGGATCTACACGCACGGAAAGTTCATCAACAATTCATTTGTTGAAAAAATATTTTATTTAGTTTATGAGATAGAGCATGTTTTGATCCTAAGTTCGAAACCTCTTTTGACCAACGGGCTAGTACAGCTAAGTGTTTCGTAAAATAAAATTTTAAAAAAAAACTTCACTTAAGTCTAAAGCAGGGGTTCCCAAACTCTTCAAAGCACTGGCCCCCTTTGAGCAATTAAATTTTTCTTACGGTACCCTAACTATTTATTTGAGCTGTAAATCAATGTTTATTTATCCATATAATATACATAGTTAATTGTAATTAAAAAGGACTATAGATACTTACGTAGACATAGATAGTTAAACATTACGTTTAGATGTATGATTTTGCGGAAAATACTAAAATTTTGTAGATAAAGAGTTAACAATTGTTATGTGTTTAATCAAATCACGACTTTTCGATAGTCTAAATCAAGAGGAATTGCATATTGTCTTTCTTTTATAAAATGTATGAAATCGAGTGAGACTTTGATGAGTAACTATTACACTTTTTGTATAACTAACAGGGTTCGAAAATATATTTTCCAAACTATCCGATATTTCGATATATATATATCGGATATTTTGATATATATATCTGATATTTTCCATCTTCAAAAAATAGTCTTTAAAATAGTAAATGCATTCTCAAATGCTCTTTATTTTCTTATATTGTTATTACAATATGTACACTTAAATTTAAGGTTTCTTTCATTATTTATATCGAATATTTCATTTCACATTTTTATCAATTTTAATAGTGTTAATTTAGCATTAGCTGTTTTACTCATTTTTCTTGTTACTAGCTACTTTTACATAGTCATATGATTCAGAAATAAAAATATATACATTAGTTGGTGCACACTGCACAGTCATAAGACATTTTTTGTTTTTCTGACCAATCTTTAATATTTAATAGGGCACTTTTAATATGAATTAAAACTGTTACATTACTAATAATTTTATAAATATAAAATAATATATATATATATTACTTTGTTATATTAATGACTAGCTGCGTTGCCCGGCTTTGCTCGGTCTACCTTGATAAAAACCATTGCGTCAAGTGAAGTATCTTCAATAACCAGGATTAAATGAAAGAAAAACCATCATGCAAAATTTTCTCGCCAAACAATGACGACAGATACTAAAATAATTTTAAGAAATTAAAATAAAATGAGAAAGATGGATTTAAAAGGCGTAATCATGGAAACCCAAAATAAAATAAGTTTAAGAATTGAAAATGAGAAAGATGGAAATAAACAATGGATTCAAAAAGCGTTACCGTTGAAACGCAAAATAAAATGATTAAAAACTTGAATAGAGAACAGATTTTTGAACTTCATTTAATTCACTTGTAACTTTTTTTTCTACTGGAGATAGAGGGTCAAACTTTCGACCTTAGGTCGAGTTAGATCTGGTGTAAAAAAAGCAGCTCTTTCCAATGCTGTCAACAATTCCTTCACTTTTTATTGATGGATTTAATGAAGAAAGTAGTGCCTAAATTTCAGCTAAGCATTAAAAAAATCGTGCTAAAAACGTAAAAAACTCTCGCCGCAATTAAGTTAGAGCATTGGAACAAATTGCGTAGAACGCGGAAAATTCTTTCCTTTCCAACGATACATATTACTATTTGCGAGTAATTTTTCACCCCCATATTCGGGAATTTTTGTGAAAATTGGGCCTAAATTGGAATTAAAAAAAAAGAAATATTCGTCGAATTGTTTTCGAACTGGTCTGCAAACCTTCTCAGGACTTAAAGGAATAAACTGTGAAAAGTTCAACAAAATCGGTCGGGTAGTTCTTGAGTTTTGCGAGTTCAAACACACAGACGCTTTTTGGAGACTTCATTTTATACTATGTAGAGATGTATTAATGCATCATAAAAGCATAATACATAACTTTTTTTTTTTCATAATAAATGAACAATATTGTTATGATTAATATGATTTTTATATTGAAAATACGATAGTTGAAAAAATCATGATATGTATCGACTGATATATATCGGCGAAACCTGATAATTAACGAAAAGGATTTGGTATCGTGAACACTTAGCAGTCCCCATCGCTTATGTGAACGGCACCCCACGATGCCTCGGCTCCCAGTTTGAGATCTATCCCCTGGTCTATCTAAAGGATTGTCGCATATGCAACCTGAATAAGATTTCACTTACTGTTGAAGAAAAAAAATTTAATGAAAGTTTTAAAAAATCGTATAGTTAAAAAGTAAATAAACCTTTAAGAATGTCACAGAAAAGTATAAAAAGTAATAACTAACAATAACCAGGGCTGCAGAGCAGAGTCAGAGTAGAGAGTCGAAGGTTTCAAGTTCCAAGAGTCGGAGTCGATCATTTTAATTTCGACTCCGCAGCCCTGACAAAAACGCGAAAAACTCAGTTCTCGCTTAAAATGCTATCATTTTTTAAAATTTATTTATTTATTTTTTCACTTTATAAAACGTTTTCTTCTAACAATCCGCCAAAACATCTCATTGTGATGACAAGTTTGATAGCATGGTTGTGTGATATAAAGCCTGTTTTAGAGCCCTGTAATGAATTTTATAACGCAGGTCATAAAAATTCAAATAATGAGTCGTGAATTACTTGTGAAAAAAAAAACTGTTTATGACATGAACATGGCAAAAAAAATTTAAGATGCTCATACTTAAAAGTTTTCACCCCCTCCCCCCTCTTTTTGTAAATGTGTGCGTATAAAGGTTAACGAAATTCGTACACGTTTTCAATTGTCAAAGAAAATAAACCTTGTTTCGTTGAAAGATATGTACTACGTCATCCTGAGGATAGGTGGCTTGTACGGGTGGGGGCCGCAGGGGGGTAACTACCTCTCACTTTCAAACTCAAAAGGCCTTTGCCCCTAAACATTTATTTGTTTAAAATTAACTGTCGATCGATAAATGATAAAATTCATCGATTCTCGTGTTTTTTTAAAAAAAAAGAAGAATCGCTTTATAAGTACGTGTTTTATATTTTTCTTATGTTATTATTTCATAAAAATTATAGTGGAGCTTTCTATTAGGAGGGAGTCTACTGTGCCCGTTTGTCCCGATTTTTGGGGCTGTGTCCAGACCTTTTTTTATGGAAGGTAATTTTGTAAATAATGAAGTGAAAATTGAACTTACTTATTTTTAAGACAGTGCTTAGGGGCGCCGTCCGCCTAACCTGCCCCCTCCTTTTTTGCACCACAAGCTGCCTATGATTCCGAGTTTTAAAAACTGTATTGTACAAAATAAACGTTTTTTTCTTCTTTTTTTAGAAACATAAGAAGAAAGGAGAAATGTACAAAATTGCGTGTGCATACGTTGTCGGCAAGGTCACAGAAGAACGTCTAGAATGAACGCAGTAGTTGCAAGCCTCCAATTAGTTTTTATTTTTTATTTGTCCGCTGCTGTCGTTTCCATTCCCTTTATTATCCACAATAGTTACGGTTGTTGCATTTCGCCATTTTTTCTCGCTAGGTTTTTTTATTTTCGGACGAACGTCCCCGTTGTTGGGAATATTCTTTTATTGTCTAGTAACATTTCCTGCGGCAGATGACTTTTTTCATTATTGAACTCCCGCAGACAATAATATAGTTCTTTTCATGAACAAATCCGGTATCGTCTGTGGTAAGAAAAGTTCCGAATTGGATTCAAGAATATTTCCATTATGCGAAGAAACAATAGTAACATTAAAATGAAAATATTTAAATTTCTGCAAAAATTTAAAAACGTTATCACAATTAAAATCGTAATAAGAATTGATGACACATGTACATTAGAAAAAAAAACGAAAAAAAAAAGGTAAGAGTAATGTATCAATAACTTTTTCCTTCATGCATAACCTCATCTTTTTCGACATTGATAAAAACTTTTTCTTTAATGTTCTAATTTAAGCAAAAAAAAAAAAAAACGTCGAAATTTAAAAAAAAAAGAAAGAAAGAAAGAACTATAGAAATAGGTTTCCAATCAACATTTCAACAAGAATATTTTGTTCCAATCAAACTATTACCGCATACAATACTTTTGAGCGTTTTACTTCAAATTTTAAATCTCTGACGCTAACAAAAACATTAAAAAAAAAATTGATTTGAGAGTGCCAAACTCTATATATTTAATATACTGTCATATAACTGTCAAAAAATATGAATTTAAAGAGCACTACTTCGAATGCGCATATATGAATACATGGAATTAAAAAAATATTGAAAGTTCAACAGGGGTAAAGTATGTAGTGTACCATCACATTTCTTTCCTTCATGTACGTCATTTTTTATATTTGCGCATGTTAATGCCCTTAAAGAAGCATCATTTAAATAGCTTATTGTAACAAAAATCAATGGGATTTACAATACAAAATCAAATTTTACTGATCATACAAACTTCGCGAGAAATGTGATGGTAAAACCCTCCCCGATTTTAAAGCCTGGTTCCGGCCGCTATCATTTACCGCCGAAGATGTCAAACTGCTTGCCAACGAAATGAACAATTGTTAATATGAATCGAAGAAAAGAGAATAATAATCCAAAAAAAAAAGTTTGTATCGCAATACATTTTAAATGACATTCATTAATCACCAATTGCTTGCGGCCAATGCTGAATCGCCGAAATCATTGGTTACGTTAATTTACGTGATAAGTGACTAAGACTTTCCACGAGAGGAACTTTCGCACCAACCATTGATCGATTATGACCAAAGTTGTTAAAACGACATTGCTAAAGACATGAATGATGGAAAATAGATTATCAATCCATTATTGGCTCGGAAAATAATAGTTAATAACTTGATTAGACAAAAGCTGCTTCCTTTGTTTCCCGACTCAAGGCAAAATCAAGTTATCACTACTGCCTCAACAACAGTAGATTCTCGAAAATTCGAGGTAATTGGGGCTTATGCTACCTCGGATTCATTACTGAGAACTCGGATTATCCGAAAAATATTTAAATATTTCATAATTAAAATTTTACACTATTTATACAACATAGCTACGTGTATCTTTTCTTCCTCGTCCAAAAAAAGAAAATATCGTTTTTTACGAAATATTTATCACTTTTATTTCAACATGAAGTTAAATTTTGAAACTCTTAAACGAATTTTGACCTTTTTTTTTCATGGTGACTAAGTATTTATGTGTTAATTCGTAGACAAACAAAAAAATGCATTTTAAAACTCCTTGAATTCATTTCGACGAGTTTTGTCCTAATGTCTGTATCAACGTATGTTCGTACACGGCGCCAAGTTGTACAATTCCTTTTTCAAAAAAAAAAAAAAAAATTGCCTCGTGAATTACACGTTCTTCATTCTGGAAAATCAATTTTAATTTCAAGTTATTTAATGTCCTAAGTTGGTCTTTAATGTATGATCCACTTAATTCACTTGTAGTTAACGAATATGCCATGCCATTTGGCAACTGTTTATTTAATGCCGACCTCTCAAGACCATTTTTATTACTTTAATAAATTTAGTTAAAGAAATTTTACGCGTGCAAACGTTTTCGATTTTCAGATTTTAATGTAAAACATTTTCTAGGCACTAAAAATCCAAATTGAAGTAGAAATAAATCACTTCGAATTAAGCAGAACCTCGGACTTTCAAGACTCGGATTTTCGAGACTACTGTACTACACAAGTTAAAATAGCATTTGATAATGGATTGATAAGTTTGTAGAATCCACTATAGAAAATGATTGAAATATCAGGTGAAAGGGAATTTTGTGACAGTTAATCTTCATTCAAAACCAGCGTCGAATCCAAAATTTTTAGCTCGGGGGGTCTTGTCGAGGCGTAGAAAAATGTCTCTGTCCACTGTAGTTACCTAGTGACTCGATAGATACCGCTGCTTAAACTGTACAAAAAACTAAAATTTATTTCAGTTTTTCCATCTATTGAGCAACTTGATAATTACAGCGGTGAATCACCTGTTGCACTAATAATAAAACTTGCTATCAAATAAGACACCACGGTATTAATATTTGTCAAACGAGCTGTTGTGTGCATCAAATGACCTCCTTTTACGCCAATTTAATGATAATAGTGCGTTGGAGTAAGCAAAGAAACTTTAAATATGTTTACCCCAAGTTTGTTGCGAACTGAAGCAGAAAAACGTTTTATACAAATTAATTTTCCCAATATTGGATATTTTCATGTGATTCAATGGCTAACTCTAAATTTCGCCAATAGTGGTCAAATTAAAACCAGATTTAAAAAACCTCCCAAATTTGCCGCCAAGTTGGCGAAAAAACTTGGCGACATAAAGCTTGGCGACATATCGCCAAGTGTTTGCCAAATTACAACACCACTTGAGTTTGCATTGAAATTAACGATGATTTCCTCCCAAAAAGGTGTAAAAGACCCCCTTAGGAACATCTGAATGCAACCAAAAGAGGGGTGCACAACTAATCCACCAGGAGTCTACGTACCAAATTTCAACTTTCTAGAACAAACCGTTTTTGAGTTATGCGAGATACATACGCACGTACATACGTACATACAGACGTCACGAGAAAATTCGTTGTAATTAATTCGTGGGTAGTCAAAATGGATATTTCGGTGTTTATACGTTCTTAGGCGTGTGGTAGGGTTTGAAAAAAAATCAATATTCATTCGGGGGCGAGCAAAATGGAAATCAAGGCCGATTTTGGGTGAAATTTTTTTTCGCGATTACAATACTTCCTTTACTTTGTAAAAGGAAGTAAAAACACTAAGAACACTTGATTTTAGGAAGAGTTTACACCTAGATACCCTAGCGAAAGAGCAAGACAAATGACCCAGGATAAGTGACAAAAACAACAATAAATTTCACACATTAAACAAACCAAAAAATGAATTACCAACCCCTCTATCATTATCCAACCGAAATGTATTCTATAAAGTAGGTTAGAAGGGAGAAAAATGCAGTTTAGAAAATAGAACAGATTTTAAAACTATTTCTTCACACCTAAAATCTTGAAAATTATTACTTGTGAAACGAAACAACTCGCCATAATAAAAATAAATATCCGTCAACGTAACCATCACAGCGAACAAAAGTGCATGAAACGATAAAGAAAGTATGATGTTTGGAATAGAAAACGATAAACGAATAAACTTAATCGAATATTTATCCATGACTGTTATGTATCAGATTAATCTACAGTTGGCAGAAAAGTGCTATTGTCAAAAAAAGAAGCATTGTTATTTTGCTCCACTTGATCGTCTGCAAGTGAGGACCAATGTACTTCCGGTTCCGGCTCTGTAAATTAATATCCAACGTTTTAGGTGATGTTTAGTTTGTTCAAACGATAACGTTAGCGAAGTATAATGTTCTGTTGAAACGAATCGCTAAACAAAAAAATGGAACACAAGGCGCACAATAGAAAAACAAAAACGAATTTAATCTGTATCTGTAGAAAGTGATTAGTGAGGAGAAAAAAAAGGCACTAACAAGGCATTGATAAATTGATTAATGTTAAAAAAAACAATGAAGGAGAATAAAACAGCTAAGGAATTTCTAATCAATTTGAAGCAGTATTTACTCCAAGTATTTTCTCACTCGGTATTCTTGTTTGATAACTGAAGGGAGTCCAGAACACATTTTGAAAAAAATATATATATTAAACAGTTTGGAGTTTTGAAATTTTTTGCACTGATTCATCATCTATTTAATAAACAGAAGCATGACAAAAATATTTAAGAAAAAAAATTTTTTAATTTAAATTTACTTATTTATTTATTTATTTTTTAATGGGGTTGCTTTAAATCGCTAAAACTCAAAATATTCTTGGTCAATTTTCAAATTTTTTTCAAAACATTGTGCACAAACATCTAAGTTTTAATTTCTATTCAGTGATTTAAAAAATATTTCTTCAATAAAAAATAGAAAATATTTAAAGAATTTTTTGTTTCACAAATTTACCGAGTAAAAATTAAAGTAAACTGTTTGAAAAAGATATGGTCCAAATTTCATTACTTTATCTTTATCATTTCTTGACTTAAAAGAATTTGAATGCGAAAAATCGAGAAAAATTGCATCATGGAGAAAAACGCGTTTTAAAGTTCTCAATTTAAGTATAATATTAGTTAAATGCATGCAACAAAAATAATTATATCTTTCGCTCCTATTGAGATAGAAACAAGATTAAAAAGTCCTTCTAAGCAGAAAAAAAACGGAGAAGTTTTTTTAAATGATTTTTTAAAAAAATTAAAAATTTGACGATTTTTGTCTCCCGGATCCCTTTAAATAAACATTTAAAACTATTTGGCTATTACTGCAACTGAAAATTTTCTTTGCTGCAATAATTTGTATAGAAAAATAAAATAATCATATACACACAATTAAATATAATTGAAAATTATAGTTGTTTTTCTTTTTTTTTTCGAGCACTGACATTTATCAAAAGGTAACAAGTAAAAAGTTTTTATTTAACGATTATTATTCACGTCAAACGTAAAAATAATTCTTAATAAGTTCTAAATCATAATAGTTATTCGAGATGCACCGAATACCATATTTTGACGAATACAGAACATTCCGTTAAAATCCATACCAATAATTTTTAAAAGCAATATTTAAGATTTTATTTTATGCCAATTTAAAACATAAAATGTTTTATCAAAATTGTGTGTTTGTAAAACGTAAATGCATATCCTTCAAATATCCTAAATTTTACTATATTTAGTAGAATTAATAAAAATGAAATAAATTATTCAAATTTTTTAAAATAAATTTAAAAAAATCAGGTAAAATCAAAAGAAAATTGATATAGTGAATGGCAAATTGAAATGATAGTGAAATGATAAAAATTGCTTTTTTCCCCTAACCTTAGCTGCATAGTTTCTAAAAACAAACTAGCAGTTAAAGATTTTAAATTTATGAACACTTAAAATTATGAGGTTTTTCCTCGTTACAGTTTCATCTTTATCTTCTTCCTACTAATAATAAAGCTGAAAGTCTCTCTTTCCGGATCTCTGTCTGTCAGGATCTCTGTGACTGGCATAGCGAATAGACCGTTTGGCCGATTTTCATGAAATTTGGCACAAAGTTAGTTTGTAGCATGGGGGTGTGTACCTCGAAGCGATTTTTCGAAAATTCGATGTGGTTTTTTTTTATTCCAATTTTAAGAACAAAGTTATCATAAGATGGACGAGTAAATTACGAAATTATTATAACGTGGAACTGTAACATGGGCACAAGCCAACTGGCGAAAAAATTCACCATACATTATTTGTAAATGTACAGGCGAACCAAAAGACCTTTTAATTTTCTATAATGGGCAAAGCCGTGCGGGTACCACTAGTATTCAAATAAGTTAGTAACAGTAAGCTTAATGTGATGTGTTTTAATGTTCAAAAGAAATTGAATAGCAACCAAATTTAGCATCCGAGTGCTTTCTCTTACATCAAAATTACTTAAAATATAATAACATTAGTAAGTAATAGGGTTCGTCGATATATATCATATATATATATCACGATATATATCCGATATTTATTTTGAAAATATCATGATGTATTTTGATATTTTTGATATTTTTTTTTTTCAACCAGGGTATTTTCAATGTAAAAATTATATTAATCATAGTAATATTGTCCATTTATTATTAAAAATAACCAAAAAGTTATGTATATATTTTAATGATGTATTATTACATCATCAATGTAACAAAGTAATATAATATTCCTTTTTTAAATTTTATGTGCATAAAATTATTAGTAACTAGTGGTACCCGCACGGCTTTGCCCGTAATAGAAAATTAAAAGGTCTTTTGGTTCGCCTGTATATTTACAAATAATGTATGGTGAATTTTATCGCCAATTGGCTTGTGTCCATGTTATGCTTCCACGTTATGGTAATTTCGTAATTTACTCGTTTATCTTATGATAATTTTGTTCTTAAAATCGGAATAGAAAAAGAACCACATCGAATTTTCAAAAAATCGCTTCGAGGTGCACACCCCCATGCTACAAACTAACTTTGTGCCAAATTTCATGAAAATCGGACGAACGGTCTAGGCAGTATGCGCGTCACAGAGATCCAGACATCCTACAGACAGACTACAGACATCCTCCGGACAGAGAGACTTTCAGCTTTATTATTAGTAAAGATTATGTGAAAAGGGGCTTAAAATTTTAATAATAAATTAATAAAATCGAATTTTCGAAAAATCGCTTTGAGGTGTACACCCCCATGCTTCAAACTAATTGTGTGTCAAATTTCATGAAAATCGGCTGAACGGTCTAGGCGCTATGCGCGTCACAGAGATCCAAACATCCACACAGAGAGATTTTCAGGTTTGTTATTTAAAAAGAAAAGAAAAGAAGAAAGATAAAAAAAGAAAAGAAAGATAAAGAAAGATAATTTTCAGAACAAATTTTTTCCCATTTTATTAAATTTCTGTGAAAAATGGGCTTAAAATTGGAATAGAAAAAGAACAAAATCGAATTTTGAAAAATCGCTTCGAGGTGCACACCCTCATGCTACAAACTAACTTTGTGCCAAATTTCATGAAAATCGGCCGAACGGTCTAGGCGCTATGCGCGTCACAGATATCCAGACATCCTCCGGAAAGAGAGACTTTCAGCTTTATTATTAGTAAAGAAAAGATGCAACAGTTTTAATTCATATTAAAAGAGCATAATTAAATATTAAACATTGCGCAGAAAAAAAGAAAATGTCTTATGACTGTGATCCGACTAATGTATATTTTTTTATTTCTGAATCATATAACTATTTAAAAGTAGCTAACAGAAGAAAAATGAATAAAACAGCAAATGTAAATTAACGCCATTAAAATTGATTAAAATGCTAAATGAAATATTACATATAAAAAATGAAAGAAACCTTAATTTTAAGTTTACATAATGTAATGACAGTATAAGAAAATAAAGAGTGATTTGAGGAAGCATTTACTATTTTAAAGACTTAAGTTTGTGCTGGCTTGAAAATGTTGGATACATATTAAAAAACCTATATGTATCAAAATATCGGATATTTTCGATATTTTCGAAAATATGATATTTTCGAACCCTCGTAAGTAATAATTTGAATTCTTTTTGTACCATTCCACTATACTATAATGTTCATTCATTGTATAAAACAAGTATTTGTTGGTTTAACAAGTGTCAAATATTTATTTTTTTACTATTCGGTTGCCGAATATTCGGTTCGTATGCCGAATAGTCAATGCACCGAATACCAACCGAATACTTGGTGTATCTCTAATAACTATTCATTAGTTCCATTTAAAAAGTATGGTACTAATACTTAAAAATACGCTTAAATTAAAAACATCTATACATTTTTTTTTTCTAAACTAACTTAAAAAATATCGTTCAACCTTCACTTTACGCTAAAATGCAATTATTATTTATTGATTCAGAATAATTTTTAATTTTAGCACCGAAAAATTGTTTTGTAATTAGTGAAATAAAATTAAATCAAAAGAGGTTTAATTTCTGGCAAGTCGCCTGACAATTGGTATGTGAATTGAGCAATGCTTACTGTAATTCAATTTAGCAAAAAATTACTAAAAGGAAAAAAAAATACTTTCCTTCAAAGAGTCTGCCGTGCATTCGTATGTGTGTGTGTGTATTCTATTAATACTAAACAAATACAATTGTACTTGATCCCCCGCAGGGCTTTAATTTTTACCACGCACCCCAATTTGTCGGAAATACAAACAAGAATACGTTTTTAATGCAGACTTTTGCAAAAAAAAAAAAAAATCAAACGAAAACTTGTTTAGAACTAATAATGGGGTGGTTTCCTTCAGTCAAAAGTACTACTTTTAGTCATTGAAATGGATAGAATGAGCAAAAAAAATTGCATGGACCCAGAAAATATATCCATTTTCCCAACAGTTATTTTTTAATTAATTTTTTTAACTGTCCGATTTTTCAAACAAGGAGTGGTCTTTACGACGTCACAAATGATGCAATTTGGTGCATCTTTCTACTACGTTTCTACGTTATGATAATCAAGCAGCGAATTAAAATTGCGATCTACGCTTGCTACCAACCATATCGTTGCCAATACACGTGAGTAAAGATGCGAATTAAATATTTTGTTCTGTGAATGGCAACATTGAATGGCATTTCATCATTTGTGATGTCACACGCGAGAAGTGTAAACAATGAAAGCGCATCGATTTAAGTAATTTTTTTAAGAATATTTAACTTAAATAATTATTTGAAAAATGGTCAGATCCTATGTTTTTAAGCATGCTCTTTCAGAAAAAAATACTTTTAAAATTTTGGAAACGACCCCATTGTTTTTAATAAATGCAAATAGATAGGGTAACGGCACCAGTAACAGACAAGGGTCCGGTAACAGACAGTTATATGTTTGGATTAAAATAATAAGAATTTTAGGCGGGTAAAACTGGCCTTACTGTGGCTCATTCATACGATGCAATCCTCTAGTGTTTATCAGAGTGAGTTTTATGACCCAGTTTTTACAATGCAACAGCCACCACGAGATCAGCTGGTGTTTTATGTTCATTTGAATTTAATAAGGCCTAAAAATAAAGAACTTTAGCACATTTGGAAGAGAAAAAGGGAATTTTGTCCATTACTCATCCGTTCCTCATTCTATCTGTTACTGGGTATCATCTGGTTTTTCGGTTGTCCGTTACTGGGAGTCGGACCTTTTTTCGAAATTGAGCAAATAAAAATAGAATGAACCAATTCAGAGGATCCAGAAGCAGCCAAAAGTTGGATGAGATGTTGTTGCATGAGAGAAAACTAATTTAAAAAGTCTAAACATACATTAAAAGGCTCAGAAAATTGAGCTAACATGAGAGCGATGTCTTGAGTATGTCTGTTACTGGTGCCGTTATACTAAATTTTAATTCATACACTTTAAACATTAATACGAGCAAAAAAACATTTTCAATCCTTACTTTTTGCAAACGGGAATTCGTGTTTCATTCAAAGCTTTCAAAACTAAATTCAAACGAATTCATTTGTACTTGTAAAAAATAAATACATACGTATGTGAACTCGTTTTCAGTTTATACTTCAAAAAGAGAAATAGAAACAAAAAAAAACAATTTTAGTTAGAAATTGCTTGGACAGAAGAAATTCAGCAAAATCCACATTTCGGAATACAAGTTGAGTGAATATTTACAGAGCTAACCAAATAAAAACAGCCTTTTTTTAAAAAAAAATAATAACAATCTTTATTCATCTTCAATCGTTGGGAAAAGGGTTTTTGTTACTTCGAAAGTCGTGATACAAGTTTCATTACAAATTAGTGTTCTACTGGGCTAACTTCCTTCAACCTTCGAAAAACAAAAAGGTAAACTGTTTTTTTTAACATTTGTAAAAATAAAATATATTTTTGTACATTACACTTTAGCTGCTAAAATAAATAGAACTTCGAAAAAGTAAAAAATGAAAAGAAAAAAAAAATCAGAAAATTAATTTCAACCTTTTCTAGTAATCAAAAAGTAAAAAGCTCAAAAAAAGTTTATTTTCAGTTCATAAAATAAAATTTATTTTTGTGTATTACATTTCAGCTACTAAAACAAACAAATCTTTGAAAACATCGGGGAAAAAACTTTAAAAAAAAAGCTGAAATTCTGAATTGAAGTTTACTGATGAAGTGCAAATATTAGCCTTTTAGTAATCGGAAAACAAAAATCTTACAAATACATCCATTTGTTCCAAAAAAAAAAAAAAAATGTTCTCTCTCCATTAAGCACTTTGATGTTCGAGTGTCAGCAGTTGTCAAGGGCAACGAGAACTTGTTGCCAATGCAGGTTCCCCTAAAGAGGCTTTTTCGTAACTTTTTGCGCCATCACGATTTACGAAAATTTGAAGTGAAGTAGAGGGAAAGATCGGTAGGCGTGAGGCAACTCTAAGGTTAAGAAACTACAACATATTTTTTTTCGGCTCTAGCGTCATAAATTTTGAAGTTCCTTGACTACAGCTATTTTAAAGATGCGTTCAGTAAAAAAAAAAAAAAAAAGGGTGATATTCTGTCAAAAATTAGCTCTTGTTCTTATGAATAGCCAAGTGTAGACCTCATAGTTGGTGTCTTCGTCAGTTTCTTTCTGTCTTTGTTTTTTTTTTTTTTTTTTTTTTTTTGTAAATAATAATACGATGAACAGGTTGTAAAAGAAAATTATTTTAAATTTCTTATCAAACTAGAAAATCGCCCGTCAAGGTATGACGGGTGAGAATTGCTTCTACATTTGAACGAAGCCATTGCCTGTTTGATGATATTTTGACAGTTCAAATTTTAACCCTAACTCTAGTGGATAAACCCTAAACTCCAGTAGATAGCATTCATTGCTGACCATTCTTTCCTTTCTTCATTCCCCTGAAATGACACAGTTTTACCAGCAAAACAGTTAAGATACCAGATAGAGTTCGGGCTTTTCACAATAACGGCTTTCCCTGCATGTTAAACATTACCAAAACATATTATCAAATTATCATGCCGTGGCGCGAGTTTCATTGTTGAAAATTGCGGGTTACTCGATCATTGCCTATTATTTGTGTGAGGATAAGAGATAAAGGTGCTCGGGATATCTTTACATGCCGTAGTAAAAACTGTCAAAGTTATTACTTTAGGCCCAAGTGGACTCAAAAACTCATTAAAATAGAATCGCAATTAGTTTAAAATCAGAAATAATGAATCAATGGGGTCGTTTCCAAAATTTTAAAAGTATTTTTTTCTGAAAGAGCATGCTTAAAAACATAGGATCTGACCATTTTTTAAATATTTTTTTTTTTTTTTGTTTAATATTTTCAAAAAATTACTTAAATCGGTGCGCTTTCATTGTTTACACTTCTGTCGTGTGACATCACAAATGATGAAATGCCATTCAATGTTGCCATTCACAGAACAAAATATTTAAATCGCATCTTTACTCACATGCATTGGCAACGATATGGTTGATAGCAAGCGTAGAGCGCAATTTTAATTCGCTGCTTGATTATCATAACGCGGGAACGTAGTAGAAAGATGCGCTAAATTGCATCATTTGTGACGACCACGCCTTGTTTGAAAAATCGGACATTTTAAAATAAAATATAACTATTGGGGAAAATGAAAGTATTTTCTGGGTCCATGTTATTTTTTTACTCATTCTATCCATTTCAATGAATAAAAGTAGTACTTTTGACTGAAGGAAACCACCCCGTTCCGAAAAAGAAAATACATGTACATGCAGATCTGTAGTTAGGAAAAAATGTTTAGGGGGACTCATCTTGGAGTTTAGGGGGAGCTCACCAGTAGAAAAGGTGGTTGAAACCAATTTACATGAAATTTGCATTATTTTTACTTTACATAAAAACCCAAACATTGCGGGGAACAGCGTCCTCACATGTGTGAGGACGCGTGAGGACACACGCTGTGCACATGTATACCAGCACTGTGGGCATTATTTATTTCTTAATTTAAACATAAGGATTCTCCATTTCTGAAATAATTAAATTCATTATACGAACCATTTAAACAGACATTTTTTAATTAAATTCATTCAAAATGAATTATAAAACATGCTGAAAGTTATCCTGCTCTTTAGTGTAACTTTGAGCTACAGCCACGTCAAAGATGTACCGTATACGCGGGCTACTTTGACCCAGGTTTTGAAACTTTTCTCATTCTTTTCTCACACACAATAATTTTATAACTACTCATATTTCCAAGTAATGGAAACTTCTTGTTCTACACATTAAGAGATCTCTTAATTTAATTTTTGAATGCTATCAGTTTATTTCAAAGTATTTTTACCCTTTACCATTGTTTTTTATTTGGGCCAATGTTACTCTTGCGTTTGGGTTACATTAGCCCAAAGTGGTTTACCCTATTTAATATCAATGTAGAACTAACTAGAGACAAAGAAAGACGTGTTTTCATTGGGAAAAATACTTATTTGAAAGAAAAATACATTTACAAGAATTTTGAGTCACACATATTTGTTTTAAGAAAAATTAATATTATTATTATTTTTAATGTGCATACCTATTTATTGTCTCGGAAATTACCAACGGAGGACAGTAATCTTTTCATCAGTTTTGGAAGCTGAAATATTTTATTAAGATTACACTATTCGTAATACAAAGGAACCTAAATTTTCGGTCCCTTCGAAACTTTTTTAATGCGTTCCATGTTCTCAACATTAGCTCCTTCTCTCGCATGAACAGCTACCTTTGGAAACCTGAGCTTATTCCATTCAACAATAAAAAAATTCCATAAAATTTCCCACAAATTTAACAAAATTTGTAAGAAGTAGATGCAACTGAGTTAACCTTTTTATAAACCTCCTGCAACTTTTAATTCCTCTTCATCTTCCATAATGAAAGCCATGATGTAACTGAGCCCTGATGAATTGAGTCTGCAATTTCTCTCTTTATCCATTGCCGAGAATTCCTGGGGTTTTTTCTTGTGTTTTTCCTGCTTAGAGTCTTACTTTTAGCTATTCTTTACTTTTCCAAATATCTCTGGCGGATTGTTTCAAGTTTTTGTGGTGGGTCAAAATAGGTCGTAATTTTTAAGTTAAGAGATATGTTGTCATTGTCAATTTTTTAAAAAATGCCTGAACAGAAATGAGAAGTAAAACTGTACTACGGCATAGAGTATTAAATAGTGCTCATAAATAGGTACTTAAAAAACTCTTAGATGATGTAGAACTGCTTTTACATGGAAAAATTTGAGAGGTTATGAAGGCATATGTTAGCACAAGGAACGCAGAACCACTATAGTGTCGCTTCTTGAACAGAGCAATGGAACTGCTTGATACATTACTGAGTGCTTGGCGATGCTGTTTAGCGATTTAAAAATTGCATTTACAACTTCTTTGAATAACAACGTGCTTTATGAAGTAAACGAAGTCGACTTTTCCCTTCTTAAAGTTAGAAAATGCGTCTTTAGTATATATTTACTTAGTTGTACAAGTAATTTACGCCACCAGCCGTATAATAATATCACCGGTTAAAAGAAAAATCCGCTAATTTCGATCAGACCAGTGCGACATAAATCGAATCAATATAAAGATCGATTGAAAAACGGTGTCCAATGAAACCAACAGCGCCGTTATTTAGTTAGTTATATATTTTCAGCAGCCTAAATGTAAAATTATGTGACCATGAAAGTAAAACAATGATGATTTTGATTTGCCATTGAGCCTTACCGTCAACCGGGGTGAATTACCCACTTTTCAAATGTTTGTCTGTATTATTTCTAAAGCTTGACAACAAGCGTATGGGATGACCTTTAGTTCGATACAATTGGCGACTATTCGCCGTGAGGTTGTTAAATTCCGATGATACAAATTGACATTTGAGAAGTAATAAAGTTTGCCTAGGTTTAGGGAAAGTCGCCCCTGTTTACGGTAGTACTCAGGGCCTGATTACTGAATAGGCCAACTAGGCCGTGGCCTAGGGCCTCCGATATTTGCGGGCCCTAAATGGATGAAATTACTTTAGACAATCGCTAAAAATGTTTCAGCCAATCAGGGCCCGATTAAGATATTAAGGGGCCTAGGGAAGATACTTTTCTGGGGACCCCGGTATTCAAACTTTATTACTTTAGCCGTAGGCTGAAAAAATTTCAGTCAATAGACTAAAGTAATTTCAGCCGTTTTGGGGACCCTAAATATCGGGGGCCCTAGGCCACGTCCCAGTCGGCCTATTCAGTAATCAGGCCCTGCAGTCAATGGGTAAAGTTATAAAGTTTGAATACAGGGGGCTCCAAAAAAGTATTTGGCCTAGGGCCCCTTGACATCTTAATCGGGCCCTGTAGTACTTTTACATTATTTTCTTAGCTTTTTAATGTGTCAATTTTTAGAAGCAAATTAACAAGATTACTCCGTTATTGCGTAGTGCAGCAAAAGCTTTCATATACAGAAGGAAGGCTATCAACAAGTGGTGGTAAAAGAGTGGCACCTTTTTTTGTACATTCTCTTGCTAGAAAACGCTAAATCTAATTGTTTTACTCAAAGAACTATTGATTTTTTTTTTTATAAACTAGTGCAATAAGAACGCAAATTACTGTACGCGAATCAATTAATGGTAATAGTGTTACAGGCAATCGATCGATCAGTTATGCAGCTAGCAATTAGAACTTGCACACTTCAGTCCGAAACACTTCAGTCCGTAGTAGCATAATTAAAACAATGTTACTTAATTGTTTGGAACGACCTTCGTGTATTATAGAATGCAGCTATGAAAGAACGCATTCAATAAAAGTACATGAAAGGACAACTTTTAAAAGTAACTCAAAGACGACAAAATAAAAGCTTTTTCTTTCGTGTAGTGTGACGACTTTTATTTCTCGTTTCTTAAAGGAAATTCCATTGACTTGAAGCTTGCTTCATTTTTCTTTTACGTTGTCACTTCGCTTGAATATTTTATCTTTCGTAGAATTTCGTGCAGCAAAAGGAAATGTTCTTGAAAAAATAGTAGTTTTGAAACACTCTTAAAAGCAATAATTGACTGAAACAATACAAAAGGTAAAAGCGCAGTTGAACTGCCAGACAAATTGAGAAGCTGTTTCATTATATTTTAAATGAAATTTCCCGTAATGATTTCGATAAAGGGCAAGATAGGGAAATTTTTTAGTCGCCAATAGCCGGTAGTAGGAACAATTTTAGTGGTTGAAACTTTTTTGAAGTAATGGCCACTCTTTTTTATGCAAAGAGCTGAACCATTTTTTTTTTTTTTTTGTTATGTTTGTTTATTTTAGTTAATATTTCTAGATACATTAGGGGAAGTAACAATTTTATTGTTTAAAACTTTTTTGAAGTAGTGGTCACTCTTTTTTACTCAAAGAGCCCAACATTTTTTTTTTCGTTCAGTTAATTTAATAATTCTAAATACATTAATTTATGTATGTAATACATTTTAAATAAGTTAGTTTATAAAAGCTGCATCTCAATTTTGGTGGAAAATATTTTATTAATTGTCTAATGCGTTTCGCACACTTGAAGATCATTATTTTTGGAATATCTGCCGATTGTCGATTGGCAAATGATTTTTAAGTGCCATTTTTTACATTCAGTCACCCTATGGATGGCGACGGTCGCTAAGTTTCTCTTAGATTTCGGAATAATTGCTATTATAAATAGAATAATTGAAATATTCATCAAATTTAGTTCGTTATAAACGAAATTCATCCATTATCTTCTAGTATCACAGAAAACAGCCCGCTCATAGTTAGTATCTTGTTAAGTTTCTGTTTGACACACTTTTGAAAAATGAGAAATAGCTGTAAAGAAAGCAAGAAAGAAAAAGAAATAGAAAAAAAAGAAAAAGACAAACATATACTGAAACCTAGAAATGTAGCATAAATAAAAATTAATAAAAATGATAGCATACGAATCCCAGAAACAAAATGAAACCCATAAGAATCTTCAAGAAGTAGAGTATACTGATATATTGCCCATCAAATATCAGATAATAAATTCCGCCATTCATTTAGAATCGTCTGCGAAATAAATGTCTGAAAGGAATAAAAGATGGGCTGACAAAGCATTTCTGATCCTCTTTTAATATAGGCCGAAATAAGGGGACACCTGTAGAGTTCGAGGCGCCTTTTCTTTCTTCGTATTTTATTGACGAATGTCCTCGGAACAACATCGGTCGAATCGATCGGACGAAATTAAGTCAAGGTTGTTGCCAATTCAAATGAGTAAAATATAGGGCAATCTTTTTTTCTCATCGTAAATTTTCCCATTGAATAGTCTTCCTTCCTAATTTGGGAAAAAAACATGTCTGACAAGGTACATGCACATCAATTATATGTCGAGACTCGAATTAATATTAGTTTTATTTTTGGCAACAATTATTGCTTCATTGGCGATTTTCTCCACTAAACGATAAATGTATCGTCTGTGTTCATTGAGTAAACTTATTTATTTACTATCTGTTATTTTTATTCCATCTCAATTCTACAATTCCTTTGATTTCATTGTCGTAGTTTTTGAAATGGGGTCGTATCCAAAATTTTGATGGCATTTTTTTCTGAAAGAGCATGCTTAAAAATATAGGATTTGACCATTTTTTAAACAATTTGAAAAAGTTAAATATGTTTTTTAAAAATATTTAAATTTGTGCGCAGACTCTATTTTATTTTTTACGCTTCTGCGCATGACATCACAAATGATGTACTGCCATTCACTGTTGCCATTAGCGCAGAGCGCAATTATTTAATTCGCTTCTGAATTATCATAACCTGGAAACGCGGTAGACAGCAAGCGTAAATATTCTGCTCACCAGTGGAGTAGCGCCAAAGTACATCACTTGTGACGTCATAAAGACCACGCCTTGGTTGAAAAATCGGACATTAAAAAAAAATAATTAAAAAATAACTGTCGGAGAAAATAAAAGTTTTTCCTTGCTCCATGTTATTTATTTATTTATTTTGTTCATTCTATCAACTTCAGCACCTAAAAGTAGTACATTTGACTGAAGGAAACAACCCCATTGACACGATAATTTGAGCAAAATAATGTACGACTTAAATTCAAAATTTAAAACTATGCTTTATTTCAACTAAGAAATGAAACTTCCATGCGGCCTGAGAAAACGAAAACATTTCTTGACATTTTTAGAGGTGTAAAATTCCATTTGGAGAAGTGAACTATATGAAAATAATGAGCACAATAAAAGAAATCAATTCCATAAAAAATATATAAAAAAAACTTTCTCAGTATAAAATGGGAGATGGAAAGAGAAAGACGAGATGTGCGCAGTGCACTGTTTTGATTTTTAACATTTAGGTTTAGGATGCTGAACGAAGTAAAAGCAGTCATCACTCCTTCAGTTTTATTTAAAAATTTTTAGAGGAGCATTGGTATCTCCAGCATGTAATTCAAAGTGTAGAATCTTGGATCTCAGTGTGAAGGCAATCTTATTTTCTGTGAGAAGTGTTTTGCTTCAGCTCTGATAATGCTTCTCCAAATCGATGATTCCAAACAAGAGCATAACTAGCATGTAAAGCTGCTCGATATTTGTTTTCGTGGCTATGAAGCAGCAACTTGAAATTTAATATTGCTCATAAAAACTTGCATCCTTATAAACTTTCGCTTAGTTTCTCCAGTTTCAATCTCTTATTATCCATAGTCGATAATATATTAATCTCCAAAAACCTTTTTTTAAACTTTTTAAAAGATAATATTTAGAAAGAAGTCTTCAATTAAATTTTTAGAGAGAAATGCGTAGTTCAGTGATAATCAACTAGTGGTACGCAAGCAATTTTCTTGTGTTCCGCGAATAGCTAGAGAAAGTTATACATCATTTTTACAGTAGTAACTAGCGGCAACCGCACAGCTTTGCCCGTAGTAGAAAATTAAAAGGTCATTAGGTTCGCCAGTATACTTACAAATAATGAATGATGAATTTTTCGCCAATATGCTAGATTAATTTTCTCGTCCATGTTACAGTAATTCGCTCGATAAAATGGGCTTAAAATTGGAATAAAAAAAGAACAAAATTGAATTTAAAAAAATCGCTTCGAGGTACTCCCCCATATGCTACGAACTAATTCTGCGCCTAGTTTCATGAAAATCGGCTGAACGGTTGAGGCAAAATGCGCGTAATAGAGATTTAAGCATACAGAGACAGACTTTCAGCTTTATTAAAAGTAAAGATTTAAATTTACCAGAGAAAACTATTGGATTCATCTCCTCTTTCACCTAATATATTTTTTGTAAAAATACTATTTCAATACTATGTGATCTGCTTTTCTTCAAAAGGGTCCCAAGTGGCCCCCAGTAGTGAAAAGGATGAGAACCACTGGTGTCGTTCTTAATGCAACTAAAAATTCGATAAACGAAAAATTCGGCAAACTGCATTTTTCTTTTCTTTTTTTCCTTTTTTTTTCATCTAAGTTCTAAAAAAGACATTTTGTTTCGTTACTCAAATTGCCGACATAAATCTTGAAAATCGTCTGCTTAAAGATATTTTTCCTCGTATCTTAAAAGCGCATCACACCTACATTATTTGTTTGCGTTACGTAATAATAGAATCAGTTTCCTTTTCTAAACAACCTTTACGGCAAACGAAAGAAAAATTGCAGAAAATTGCTTTGTTAAAATTTTAAGCTAAAGATGCATAATTTTGAAAAATAAAACTTTTTCGGAATCATTTCCAAAATATTATGTTCTGTGTGTGCAATGTGGGTATTTCAAACTCAAAATTGCATTTGTTTTTGAGGATAAATCACAGATCGGTTATATTTTGAATCATAAGAAGTGTATACTTTTCACAAAACTCAGATTATAAATGATTCTTCTCCACTTTTTTGAACTTTTTTTGAAAGGAACTGAGTTGAGGAAATGTTCTATGTTTGCACATTAATAAATAATGAGAAGAAAATGCATTCACTGTGGTTACATCCTCATATAAATAATAGCCGATGATCGAGCAAACCGCGTGCTTCAACAATGAAACTCGTGCCACGACATGACAATTTGATAATATCTTCTGGTAATGTTTAACATGCAGGGAAAGGCTTTATTGTGACAAGGCTGAACTCGATCCGGCAGCTTAAAAGTTTTACTGGTAAGACTGTGTCATTTCAGGGGAATGAAGAAACGAAAAAATGGTCAACAATGAACGCTACCTACTGGAGTTTAGGGTTTATGCACTGTGGTTAGGGTTACAATTTCAACCATCAAAATATCACCAAACAGGCAATGGTTTCGTTCAAATGTAGAAGCAATTTTCACCCGTCATACCTTGACGGGCGACTTTCTAGTCTTCGGAATTATTTTCAACAAAATGTTTGGTAGTATTTGAATGAATTTATCAGTTATGAAAATGATAAATTTGTCCATGCATTTATCATTTTAGAGAATTAAATCCCACACAATCTGAAAATTTCAAACTAGTTATCGTCGTTTAATCCACGTTTCTTAAAATTTAATTTAATGTTAAAATGTAATATAGTTGAAAAAAAAAGTGACATTTTTATAGACAGCCTTTGAGCACGTGATTTCACAACAGTTGAGGCAGAAAATCGGCTAATTAAAGAAACAGTAGAAATCTCAACATCCACCTCTCTCTTCTTATCCGCCGAAGAAGAAGAAGAAAAAAAGAGCTTTTTATTCGCTACAGAGCTTGTGGCAGAACTTCTGAAGGTGAGCAAGTATCCCCCATGATTAGCTTATCTTTTACTTTTACTACATACCTTCATTGCAACAGAGCACTCACGGCACCGCACAGTGGTGCGAAAACGCCAAAAAGCGCTTATAAATGAGTTTTTTATTTCCTATACTAAACCAATTGAGGATTAATAAATTTGCACAGGCCTACCTCTTAGGCAAGCAGAACTGGAATTTTAGAGTCCTTCGTCCACTACAAAGCTGAATGGAGCCTTTAGAAAGTTGAAGAATTACGAGTACGGGAATTTACAAAAATTGCTTTTAAGCAGTCTATTTTTTTCCCCTATTAAAGGCGGGTATATAATTTCTCTCGTGTCCAACGATAGTAATAGGACGAAAAAAATGAGTAATCGAATTCTCAAACCAAAAATCGGTTTTGATCAGCACCAAAAACTTCGGAATTCAAGGTTTTTTTTTTTTTTTTCAAAACACTCTACAAAAAAATGTCCTCTTATGTCCTCTTAGAAATTAATATTAATTAGTCATAAATGGTCTGTAGAAAGACCCTGAAAAAGAAATAGCTGCGTAAATCTGCGAACTTGGGACCCTGAGCATAAGCAAATCGAGAAAAATCCATTATAACATGCCTGTGTAAACAAACAAGCGAGAGAGGTTTATTGGCGTTTTCGCTCCACTGTGCACCGGTTGGATTCGAACTCACGACTACCTTTATTTGGTACGGGCAGCTGTCAGTGCAAGCGCTCCCTCTCCCCTCGGCTCCGGAGGTCTCAAGTTATATTTTAAATATTAAAATTTGACTTTTTCGACCAAGGATTCTAACCTATTGGTCCAGGTGACCGGGATTGGCACCGGTCCGTGGAAATTTTTGACCGGTCCTTAGATTTTTTTTCTCCAGTCCGCGTTTAAATTTTTCGAGAAAAGAAAAAACGAATTATTAAAAAGTTGAATAAATGAATTAAAATTAAATTTTATGATACAAATTTCTACGATATTTTTACGATAATGAGTTAATATTTGGATCAACAATTTATTATTTTACTTGAGTGCGCTCGTACTTTCCCTAAACTGAATTGAATTATTTATTTTCATTGTGTTTTGTGCTTTTTTTTCCTTCAAAGTTTCATTTCCTCAGAGATCATAAGTAACATAATTCCTCACCTCAACATTTATACTAAAAATTAACTTATATAATAGCTTTTAAATACCTAGGTCCTTTTTCTTTTAACTACCTACCCAAAACACCGTTTTTTTTTTTTTAGTTTTCGCATTTGTGGTCTGCCAAAAAATGTTGAGAAACACTGCTACTATGTCCAAAAAAAGACATTCGCTGAAAAGCTGATTTCAATTTCCCAAGTTTCCTGTCCTTCTCTTCAATTTTTAGCACTAAAAACTCATTTTATAGCTCAATTAAGTCAGCAATGGCCATTTGAATACAATAATTTTTAGAAGATCCAATCTTTCAATGACGCTCTTAATAATTACAGTTTACTAATTCTAATTAAAAATTACATTTGATGAAAAGCCCTTTCTGAAAAACTATAAATCTTAACTCGGAAGTCTGCGAGAAATAAATTCTTTTGTGCAGAAAATTAAAAAATAACAGCAATGCACAAATTAGCAAGTTACAGCAAACACGTGTTTTGATGCTACAAAAGACATCCGACACAAGAGTCGGATGTTTTTGTCATTCATAAAAGCTTGCTTCTTTTGCATTGGAAAGGGATTCCTTGTAACTGCGAGACATGTGTCTATAGTTTCCAGTTAATTTGCGCATTTTAACGTTGTGTTATGTCTTTTACTTTTGCAAAATCTACATTTGATTATTGTTTTTCCAGAAGTGCCCACCCCCTAAGGGCAAGGGTGAAACCCCCCCTCCCCCAAATTGGGAACTTCCCCTAAAAGTAAAATATACTCCTTAAAACAACCCCCCTAAAAGTTTTAATGGCGCAATTTGCGCCATGACTCCCTCTAGGTGGGCACCCCGTGTTTCTCTTAACGTAGAAATTTCATACTTTTCGATAAAAAATGCATGGAGTACATTAACTTTTGTCCGCCCCCCTCCGAAAATTTTGAAAATGAGCCTTCAAATTATTTTCCTATCTGCAGACGTAAGACTGTAGCCAGAAACATATTTAAAAATGAGATTTTTTTACTTCATTTTCCTCGAAATTTCTACAGAATTTAACGCACAATTTCTCGAGTAGCAAAATTTCCATTTTTGAGATGTTGTATTATTCACGGTTGAATTACATGTAAATTTTGTAACTTATTATTAATTATATAAAACTACCATTTTAGGTCATGCTAAAGAATGACATGCCGGATAATGCGGAGATAGCATTATCTTAATCATGGTAAATTTAAAACAAAAAAAAGATCGGCTATTTAATAAATCTGAGAAACATTTCACTCACCTGAATCTGTGAAAATTAGTTATTCATTGTGTATTCCAATAATCATCGCGTCATTCTCGAAGTTCAATGAAAACCAAGCAACTTAGCACATGACTTGTACGGAAACAACAAAACACGTCAAACACCCTCGTTGCAATCTGTCTCGTATACCCGCGCACGGAGGTTTTCCCGCGACTTTCAACCGAAGCGATCAACTTAGTTCTGTTGTTGTCTCCTCACGCACATGATGCAGCGCAGCTGCCGGCTGGGTAGCTAGGCGAAAATGAGAAAAGCATCTGTCGAGATAGTCGCCAAATTGGCGTACTTTTTCATTGTCTTTCAACTAGTTTTTTTCTGAAGATCAAATTAAAACACTAAACAATAAAAAAAAACGTATTATTTGTTGATAGCAAGCAATAGACGCAAATCTCCTGCTTATCAAAAAATAAAAACTCGAATTCGTTTCTGCAAAATTGAACTTTTCGTAATCAGGAACTGATAACATATTTCTAGTTATAATTTTGCATGAACTTTAATTTACCGTTTCAAATTTTGTATTTATTCAAAGAAAGAACACTGTTACCTCATGAATTGACGTAACACTTTTCCCAGCAGTTTATTACGACACGATCAAGGCAGTTCTTTTGCTCGCGCGAACAAGGACGGATCCAGAAATTTTTCAGGGAGGTGGCTGTTAATTTCTTAATTTACCTCTTACTACATAAATTATTAGCAGACTTTTTTTTCCTTTTTAATCATGCATTTTATTTAAGGTTTCTTTTTTCAAAAAGAAAATCATTACCTATTCGCAACTCCAGAGCTCGGATACGCTACCTTGCGGTGATCAACAATACTACAGAAAAAGGTAAAACATTCCGTTCCACGTGTTTTCTTTGGAGTAAATTACAGGCTTCTGACAGTTTATGGTGTAATGTAATTTCAAAGGAACAGAAACGAAAGCGTCCCACAAACACGATAAAAAATTAATGTCATTCACTAAACTTCAAAGCAAGTTACAAGTTACGGCATTTGTTTGTTTTACCTTTTTCATCCGCCATTAGACAGTGGCTGCAGCGTCCCTATAGTTTGTTGGAGATGCGAATTTGAAGAAAATAATTCAAAGCTCTGTGTTACTTTAATTCTTCGTTTCTGCTGGTAGGTTCTTTCACTTAAGTAATTCAAAATTATTTTTAAATTTATTATTTTTTTTAATTTAAGAAAAGTGGAAAAGATATTGTTTATTTTGATTGTTAAAAAATGTCTTGGAAATAGACACATCTGGATATGGGACTTTATATTGTAGTAGTTATGGGCCAAGTACAAATGTCGTTCAAGTTCGTTTACCAATCTTGGGGACTAAAAGAATTTGCTTGAAATCTATTATTATTGATGAACTCAATAGAAAAATGCAATGTTCCCATGCAGAAACTGCTTCATTAAGTTTTAATTAGTGATTAAAATAGGAACAATGTTCCATGGCCTGTTAGCGGTTACACAAAAGATGTTGCCTCTAGGTGGCGCTATTATGCAAAATATTTGTAATCTAAAAATTTAAGAAACCATTTTTCAACTCTAACTTTACAGTTTTTCTCAATTTTTCGTTGCAAAATATATTTATGCGTTTTAAATTACTTACTTTTGTTTCGTAATTTTGGGACAAAAAAAAAAAGGAAATCAAAAATTGTATCAATCCGCAGTTCTGCATGACCTTATTCTCAAAATTT